>NC_084530.1:11447184-11527184 GCF_024500275.1 Phycodurus eques
ACATTTAAATTTACAAATGTTTTCTACAGAGGACACATTTGACCTACTCGTAGTCAGGAGGATACAACAAAAATCTGTTGTTGTTTTTTTAGAGGGGGGGGGGGGGGCAAATCAGGACGTTTTGTTTGATAGTCAATTTTTTTGTTTGCAATTTAAGAAGTTTTGTTTGGTTCTTGTTGACACAAATCATAACGGTACCACTACATTTTGTTTTCTAAATTAAGTGACCGGTAGGTGAAACTGAATCGCCCTTCCTCTCTCTCTCTCTCTCTCTCTACTTCCTCTTGCCGGTGTGCTCGTTTGCTGGGAGAGGAGGGGCAAAGAGGAGGGAGGACGAAGAGGGAGAGGGAGGAGAGAGCGCCGAAGCAGGAAGGAAGGCGGAGAGAAGGAAAGCGAGGCAGGCTGTGAATGCTAACAAGCCCCGTGGTAATCGCCCACAGCTTCCCAAACATGTTGTAATGGAGAGAAAGGACGAGGACCATTAAGCGAACTACTATGCACGAGCGGCTCGGTCTCCTCCCGGTGCTGCTGCCTCACAACCATCCGCACGTTTGCGCTTATGAGTAGAAAAAACGAAACAAAAAACAAACGTCTGTGTGAAATGTATCGCGACTGCTCGGGGACCACATTGTGACAATGGAGATTGAAAATATCGTGGCCAACACGGTTCTCCTCAAGGCGAGAGAAGGTAAGCGCGACAGCAATGTTTTTTCACCCCCCTCCTCCTCCTCCTCCTCCTCCTCCTCCCCCCCTCTCTCTCCTTCCAGCCAGCTGAGCCTTGAAGTGGCGGCCGAGCCCGGTTCCGCTCCAGTCCTCCTTCATGTCCTCTTTGTGGGCTTTCTGCCTTGAGCTCCATACCTGCTAAGATGCGTTGTCTCTTCGCAATGATTGCTTGAAATCAGCTGTCCTCACCCCTAACAAGAGCCATATTAAGGGGGCAGATTTAGGCCCTGTTGACTGGGGGCTGTGAACAAGGCAGGGAGTGTTTGCAGCATCGGTGCATTGCAGCGGCCGAGCGCATTTTTCCACACCAGTGGCTTTTTATTACATTTTGACGGTGCACACGTTTAATGTTACACGAGTGGTAGTGGCATATCCATATCTGGGGGCTCGAACCAAGCCCTACACATACCTGCTTGTGCGACGGTTATTAGTTGATTGGTACTATTTGACGCAGAGGTATGCCGCTTTAATTGGCTGCCTGAAGTGCAGGTTTGAAAGCAGCTGGGAGTTCAAAGAGGGCCCAGCTGTGCAGCCCGAGCCTGCGCGGTGCTCCGTGGGCCGGTAATCCCCCTGTAGGGTCTTACCTGGAGGTGGTGGATCACACGCAAGGGTGGATCCGTTTCCAGGAGCTGACTGAGTAGGTCTGCAGCACAGGAGATGGGCAGGGGGTGTATTATATTTGCACTAATATCCTTCTCGCCCAATCAGGAGTGTCTGTGAAGATAATGAACGAGTTGATCGCTTTTATTCGATCGCAAGTGGCTCTCATAGTGCATTGGCTCATTGTTTAAGATCATCACTGTGCTTTTTTCTTTCTTTGTTTGTTTTCTTTCTTTGCTGCGTGTTCATTTCTAAAATGGTGCTCTGTCTGCATGATGTTGCGTTCTATACCTGTCGGATATTTTAGTTGTCACCTGAGACCTCGGATGTCCCCCATAGGTGGATGACCGTGTGCAGGATGCCTAGTACTAGTACGATATACAGTGCAGTAGCAGTGTTTCCCAACCTTTTATTGAACCAAGCTGTATATTTTAAATTTGAGAAATCTCACACCACGCCACTCAACAAAAATATCCCAAATTGTATAGGCAGTGGTGCCGTGAGATACGAGTTTTGATTCATTCCATGCCATTGCTCTTCTCTCAAAACAAACTGAAAGAATTTCCCCATTAAAATAAATGGAAAGGCAATTCAGCTAACAGTACAATTTTTAAAATACATGTAAATAAAGACAAGGAGCAATATATTGTAAAACAGTGATAACAACATTCTATATAGATATTGGTTTTATAACACCAAACGTCACGCACGTACACATTGTAGTACATTCATGTGCTGTGCCTTTAAATACGCTGGCTCGCTCGAAAAGGATCGTATTCTAGCTCCCAAAATGCTGGTTTGGTGTGGATGAAATATAGTTAAAAATCCTTCGTGGAAACAAACTCATTTACGTATGGTCGGGGACAAAGTATGCAATCTTGGCCTGTTAGTTCGAAGCTGTAGAAAACAAAGTCTGGATGCTCTTTGAACTTACCGCACTGCTCTGTCATTGGTTAAATCCCTGTCACATGGTTACCAGACGCCATGTTGTCAACCAGGGTCTCCAATCACAAATTGCTTCAGCTTTAGTTAGTTTTTGTCCTTTTTAAAGTGGATATTTGGCATTTGTTTTGGCAAAAAAAGGTTTGTTGTGTGGCTGCAGGCTGTTTCACTCATCACAAAGTGTCAGTAGAGGGTAACCTGATACCACAGTGCTCATTTGAACTGTATCAGCAGTGTCCCTCGTGCTTGAAAGTTGGGATTTTTTATTTTTAGGACAATAACAAGTCAAAGTAGTTAGGTTAGGTACATTTGAATAAGCCTGGCTTGTTAAAAGTGGATCTATGCGCTCCATATGGAACAAGTCTGTGGAGTGTGGAGTAGTGGACGGAGCCAACACCGGCAAGTGTGTGCTGCTCCGCCAGCGTTCCATTAATCCACTAGCGGCTAATGACAGCCGTCCAACTGCTGTGCTCTGCTCACTATGTGATCCGCACGCCAGCTCACCACAATGACAATTTATCAAGTCCGAAAAACTGTTGTTTCCTTTTTATTTATAGAACGATAAGTTGATATAGTAATTATCGTGACAGACCTACTCAAAACAAAGATTGAACCATTTATTGCTCGTAACTCGACGAAACCAGCCTGGATTGAGAACAGAAATCAAAAACTGTGTGGCAGGCAGAGGTAAACAGAAAGGCAATCCCTGATTGGTCAAAAGCAGAGCTGTCAAATATTAGGGAACGTTCATATTTTGTAATGGAAATCACTTGAACGTTGACTCGTTCTGGCCGTAACATAGTGTACACATTTGTTAAATGAATTTGATGAAATAAACACTATATTGTAAAAACGACACGCCCACATTGAACAATCGCCCACCCTGCTTTCCGGGGTCTACTGCTGGTGAATACTTGGTGCACGCTATTTTATCACCAACCCCCGGCCTCCTAGCCTCGGAGGCGAAAGCTTTCTTTGCGTCTGGTGTCAACGCATTATAAGTCACTAATCATCACCTCCATGGCACCGTGTTGTTGTCATCAAGGGAGGACAAGGGGGAAGAACATTAACCTCGCGCAGTAGCCAACTGTTCTTTTCCCCAATGTCCATCTCTCTCGCTTCCTAGACACGCGTCCAGTTACTGTCGTCGCCCCCCGGTAAATCGGAAACCACAAACTCATTAACTATATGCAGATTTGGTACAATAGGATTTGTGCTCTCGCCCAAGACAAAAATTCGTTCGATACGTAACATTACTTGTTCAAAAGGTCAAAATATGCCTCTATATATGGAGTAAAATGTTTTAAAATGTAGGGTGGAAAAGTGTAAAATTAGACAGTGATTTAGTACTTCATGTAACTTTTATTCAAATTATTACCCAAAACAAAGTTTCGAGAAATTGTTACACAAATCTCAGCAATTGCGATAAAACATTTTTTTGTATAGCAATAAATATTACTTTTATATACGTATATGTATTTCGGACCCTGTTACTGTATATGACCTGCCTGTCAACAAAATATCTCAAACTGAGTTTCAGTCATGAATCATGTAGACTGAAGATTGGTCGTCTGTGAGGTTCAGTACATTGTCGTTGGAGAAAGAAGAGAGAGAGAAGAAAAATTAGTTAAGTTAAACACAGTGCCGTATTTTCACGACCATAAGGTGCACCGTATTAAAAGGCGCAGTCTCAGTTACGCGGTCTATTTGTGTATTTAACACATACATAAGGTGCACTGTATTATTGACAACAGGCATGGTAAAACATAGGCTAGCTTAAAACGTACGGTAGCATGCATGCATGCATGCTAAAACAATGCTTTTTAAAAGGCAGCGGGAGCAAAACGAGTTCGTTTGTACGTCATTGAAGTATTTAATAATGTACTCACTTATTTTTTGATCAATCCTCATTCCCAAATCCATCAAAGTCCTCATCTTCTGGATACGAAATGAACAGCTGGGCAAGTTCTCAATCAAACAAGGCAGCTTCCCTCTCGTCATTGTCGGAGTCGTTGCCGTGCGGCTCCTCGGAAATGATGCCGGATTTTTACGAAAGCTCGAACAACAGTGCAAGCAGACCCGTTAGCCCAAGCATCCACAATCCATTCACAAATTGTGGCATAACTCGCCCGGCGCTGCCTCCTTGTCTTAGTAAAACTGTGTTCGCCATCTGTCATCCATGGCTCCCACGCCGCTCACATCTTCACTTTGAACGCCCTGTTTACACCGATGTCCAACGGTTCGTCAAGCTTCCCGGAATGAGGGCAAGCTCCGAGTTATTGCCCTCAGTCGAATGGTGACTGTGGAGACGCTTCTCCCTGCTGTTCTTTGATCATTAATCCATTGCCCGACTTGGTCTTCCAACTCGGGCCACCTCGCCTTGTTTCCGCGGAAACTCAGCTTCGTCTTCTTGACTTGGCGATGCTCGTTTTACTGCTTCCTGCACTTGCGAACCATGGATTCGTTGATCTTGAATTCTCTCGCGGCTGCTCGATTCCCATGTTCCTCCGCGTAACTAATAGCTTGCAGTTTAAACTGTGCTTGTGTGTAAGCGTGTCTCTTTGTAGGTGCCATTTTCGGCGGTCCTTAGCCAAACCGATCCACATACCGGAACTATATACCTACTGGGGGTGTGTCTTTAGCGTCCTCTGTCACGCGCACCCTTCACCCTTTACGTCCACATGCTGTCCTCAGTCACGTCCACCTTCCTCTATATAAGCAGCGTGTCGTCAGGAAATGCTCGCAGTCAGTCAAGCGGAGCGCTCATTAAAGTCACACAACTACATTTACAGATTTTGGAACTCTGTGCACACACAAGGCGCACCGCATTATAAGACGCCCTGTCCATTTTGGAGAAAATTTAAGACTTAAGTGCGCGTCCGAGCCAGCGCTGTCAACAAAACAAACACGTGCGCTCTCACAAGTGGGTCTTCTACAAGGAGGCAACAAATCAGAGGAAAAGCGTCAGTCTTAGCCAAATATGGACAAAGCGGATACAAAACTGGGTCAAACAGAAGTAGTTGTCAGAGGGATCGAAACTGATGCATCCAAACTAATCGGGAGAAGCTTCATCATGCAACAAGACAATGACCCAAAACACAGTTCCAGCACAACAAATGACTTCATCGGGGCGGAAAAAGTGGAAGGTCTTAGACTGGCCAAGTCATTCACCAGACCGTAACCAAATAGAGCATGCATTTTACCTCCTGGAGAGGAGACTGAAGGGAGAAACCCCCAGAAACAAACAAGAACTGAAAGAGGCTGCAGTAAAGGCCCGGAAAAGCATTTCAAATGAAGAATGCGACAGTCTGGTGAAGTCAATGTGTAGCAGGCTTGATGCAGTTATTGCAAGTAATGGTTATGCCACCAAATCCATTTTTCCATCAATTTTCTGTACCGCTTATCCTCACTACGGTTGCGGGCGTGCTGGAACCTCTCCCAGCTATCTTCGGGCGAGAGGCGGGGTACACCCTGAACTGGTCGCCAGCCAATCGCAGGGCGCATATACACAAACAACCATTCTCACTCACATTCACACCTACGGGCAATTTAGAGTCTTCAATTAACCTACCATACATGTTTTAGGGATGTGGGAGGTAACCAGAGTACCCGGAGAAAACCCACATAGGCATGGAGAGAACATGCAAACTCCACACAGGCGAGGCCGGGATTTGAACCCCGGTCCTCAGAACTGTGAGGCAGATGTGCTAACCAGTCAATATTAAATGTTATTCACTTTAAGTGAATTTAATCATGTCTGTTCCAATACATTTGCTCACATGAAAAGTGGGTGGCCTTCAAACAAAAGGTGCTCTATCCTGAGTTTTTTAAGACATCTATCTAGATGTAAGTACCATGAAATAAAAGCTGGAATTCCGAACTTTTGTGTCATATACATCTTATGATCTGAAACCCAAATGTCTTCAGTATACACCAAAAACAAAAGGAATTGACCTTGCTGTTCCAATACTTTTGGAGGGGACTGTAATGTATTAGAATTAATATTTGTAAAACTGTGAGGTGCTTGGAAAGTCCAGAAAATAATTTATAAAATAAAATAATGTAAATTAATTTCACCTTTTGAAAAAGATGTATGAAGCTTCCTTTTTGTTTGTAGTTGTTAATTTCTTTTTCAGGTCAGCAAGATAAGCAAAAAAAATATAAATGGTATGGGTAGGTGGGCTACGCATTGCAAAAAAAGTTAAGCTTATGTGCTGTAAAGCTACTTCTGATATTTGTTATCTTTGTCAGTTTTGCAAACTGATAACTATGTGGACAGTTCAGTGTTAATATCAGTCGTGTATTGTATTGTAATTTGCCTTTCCAGGAGTGAGTGTAAGCAGCCGTCGCACTGCATGTTGTAGTCGAAGTTAAACATCACTCTTAAATAGCCAAAAGAGGTCGTCTGCTTTTTTTCCTCCGCTTTGGCCCCCCTAATT
The DNA here is from genome assembly GCF_024500275.1 of Phycodurus eques. NCBI lineage: Eukaryota > Metazoa > Chordata > Actinopteri > Syngnathiformes > Syngnathidae > Phycodurus > Phycodurus eques. Next base: position 11,453,889 of record NC_084530.1, read on the forward strand.
CTTCATGACACCAAGGTCTATGTATACACCAGTCGAGTTGGTTCCAACTCCAGTAGCTGTGTTCCATCCTGTGAGTCTGCAAAGGTTTGTCCTGCTAATCTGTCATTAAGTCTGTTCTCCAACTCTTTGACCTTCCCGTGGAGAGGGAAATGACAAAACAAACCCCCAGTGTGGAACCTACCAATGATGGTTGTTGCAGACCAGTAGTGGCTGGTGGAAAGTTTTCTTGGGCGATGCCACATCCAGTCAGTGTCAAAAAACTTTCCTGTAAGGGGTTAATACAATTTGTTAACTCGCAAGTTAAATATTTAAGAGTTGTTCTGTTCATGTTTTGAAGCAGGATTAAATCCCATTTTGATAACTACCGTCAAAAGGAAGTCATGACCACTGATCATACTGGCAAAATGTGAGCACTTCAACACTGACCATGTTGAAGATGTGAAACCAAGTGTGCAGTGTGTGGCCAGAGCTCAGAACCTCTCACGGGTACCAAAGCCTACTTTAATAACAATGGTAAGAGCAATAGTAATATTGTCAGGTCATGATTATAATGACCAAAATTATCGGGGTTACCAGTACTGTTTCTAAAAGTAAATCACAGATACACACCCTAGTTTTATTTTGAATGCAAAAATCAGCAACCCCAGTGCTATTTGGTTACACATTACAAATTGTAAACAGCAATCAAAATTAATCTTCATACATGCAAGACCCCCCCCCCCCCCCCCACCCACAGAATTTACTTAAAAGGACAACAGTTATATATAACTTTCCTTAGTGTACAATCTCCATGGGGATCAAGGGGATGAGTCAGATATGCATCAGACCTAGGCCGGTCAGGATAAAAGTTTTTTGAAGATATACATACCGGTAGTTTCCTCAAAAACTAAAACGATAAAGGATAGCACCGTTGCTTTTTTATGTGTCTGAAATCATGAAAAATTTGGCTCGCCATTATTTTTGTTTTACTATTTTATTCATTTTATTTGTTGTTATTATTTCCTTACTTGTTTCTCTATTAAATTGTTTTTCTTTACTATGTTATATGGATTCCCCCTGGTTCTGAAATAAAGAACTGCAAGACTGTGGTTAGTCTGCTGAAGACAAGCCCCTCACCTGTCAATCAAATATTCTTTGACATTCGCTGTATTTAACTACTGGCTGATTAACGTGTGTCGCTGAGGTTATGCTTAGTAAACGGTTAACTGTCCCGTGTGTTAATTTGGGACGAACACACACAGCAACTCGCAGAGTGGCACTGAAGTTTTAAAACTACTTCGCTGCGGTGGAGCAAGCTGTTCAGTTCCTTAACTCTCTAGCTCATTAACCTGCGGGCCAGGTCGTCAGCTCGTCGGCTAGCGAACACAATAAACAGTTAACGTTCCCTTAAGGTTCTCTGTTGTGTGAATGTACGCACTGCACATGGAGCAAGGCTGTGGAGTATTCGACGGAGCCAACGCTGGCAAGGGTGTACCGGTCCGTCAGCGTTCCATGAGCCCACTAGTGGCTAATGTCACAGCCGTCCAACTCTGTAAGCTCAATGTGTGATCCGCGCACGCTGGCTCACCACAGCAATGACAATTTATCATCCATCCATCCATCCATCCATTTTCTGAGCCGCTTCTCCTCACTAGGGTCGCGGGCGTGCTGCAGCCTATCCCAGCTGTCATCGGGCAGGAGGCGGGGTACACCCTGAACTGGTTGCCAGCCAATCGCAGGGCACATAGAAACAAACAACCATTCGCACTCACAGTCATGCCTACGGGCAATTTAGAGTCTCCAATGAATGCATGTTTTTGGGATGTGGGAGGAAACCGGAGTGCCCGGAGAAAACCCACGCAGGCACGGGGAGAACATGCAAACTCCACACAGGCGGGGCCGGGGATTGAACCCGGGTCCTCAGAACTGTGAGGCTGACGCTCTAACCAGTCGTTCACCGAATTTATCAAGTCCGGAAAATCTATCGTGTCAATTTTATTTATCGAACGGTAAGTCGATATAGTAATTATCGTGACAGGCCTAATCAGACCCATTTTAACTGGCACCACATTGATTTCTTTTGAGACATATTCAGATAGTATGTAATAACTACCACAAAAAGCCTCAATATCAGCCAATTATTCAACATCTGAAATTCACAATTTTACCTCCTCAGAAACAAATTCCCCAAAAAGTTTCAAAATGTTGCACACCAGTGTGGAGAAATGTCACTGGAATTTGAATAATTTATTTGTTGCTTTAATACAGATAGTTATTTGTGTTCATGTAGTCCTTGGACTTTGCAGTACATAACCCAGTTAAAAGGAAAGGAGATCATTTAGAAACTGTGTGATCATAGTTCATCCTGCAGACTCTTAAGGTTTATAATACTAGTTTGCAGCACCTAACTTGGCACAGTGCGCTATCATAAAACAGATGCCTTTTCGCTGTACAAAAATAAATAAAAAAAATCCTCCTTCCTATGCACTTGCAAGAGTTGTCTTAGACTGCTGGAGGGTTCTTTTGATTTTCAAAAAAAGAATTTAACTTGGATAAAGGTTTTTGATAAATTGTATTCTGGCTTTTGTTTAAGCTGTGGCTACTATGTACATAACTATATTTACTGTGCTAGCAATACGTACGAATCTTTGTTCTTAGAAAAGTAAAATGATAGAGCACATTATTTTTATATAAATTTATTCTTAAGATATCTACATGCTGTCATGTGTTTTAAAAGGACCATGAAATCCAAAGTCGTGAAACGTAACTGCACTACTATTTTTGTTGCGGACTGTTGACATTTAGAAGAGATACGATGACATATTTATAATGTTACTGCGTTTTGGGCAGAGGGCTGGGGGTGATCAACATAACATTGAATATTTTCATAGAACTTACCTTTGCTGTTTTAGTCGTTTACAAAATTATGCAAAATCCCTATTGAATGCTTGTGTTTATTGGTTACAGTCACCTGTGCGTTATAAAAAAAAATTGTTGAAACAAGTGGTGATGACATAGTCCAAGCTTAACTACTACTTCCAGTTGGACCCCTCAGTTAAAACAAAGTGGTAGGTGTTTGCAATACATTCTTCTGGTCTGTTCTAGATTTTTGTCTTTTCAAGAACCTGAGCTCTGTTCCGAGTATGTCAAACTCATAAATTGACTATGTAATTGACTTGGAAATTTAGTTTGAAATCCCATTTTTTTATAAACTGTAAATGAGGGAGTACAGAATTATGACTTGCTCGCTAACAAACCAAGAGAAATAATACCATATTGGGAATAGATGTACCTTTACTGCTAGTGTAGCTAACATCTCTCTGCCCTCCACTCCAACCCACCCACCGCACATTAAGTTTTTGGCCAGGAGATCTCCCCCTGACCACTAGCAAGGGTTTTCTTGTGATGTTAGCCAGCATTGCTTTATTAGTTTTGTGGTCAAAGGCAGACCAACGTTTGTTGTCATCACTCTGGGGTGTTTCCTCCAGCAGAGGTGCATAAAGTCTCTTGCTTTGTGACTGTCTCTTCACGTGGGACTAATTTTAAGGTCATTATACCCACAAATGGACTTTGTATAGAATGAGTTTGTTGCATAGGCAGCTCTGGAGGAACCGGATGTTGGGTGACTGCAGAGAACTGCACTTTGCAGACAATCTGACTAAACATGGGGCAGCATGTTGGCGTGTGTGATTAGCATGTTGGCTTTGCAACACAATTGGTATGGATTTAAAACTCGGGCCTATTTTGTTCTGAGTGTATTACAAAGTCCGCTGAATGTCAGTCAGAATGACACGTTAACACACAACAACATTGAAGGAGAATGAGGGTCCTGTAATTACTTTGTGGCATATGGATTTAGGTCATATTAGGGAGAAACCTATTGGAGTGGACAGTGAGTGTAGCAAGAATATGAAAAGCTGAAAGAAAGTGGACATTGGAGAATAATGCTGCAATGTCTAGAGCCAAGGCACAGCAGAAGGATAAGTTAACAGTTCCTGTCTGGTTATTTCTGTTATTTCTAGTTGTGCATCCTCAAACATTTCAATGACGCAGCTGAGGTTTACATCATCTATAGAGTATCAGCACTGAATATACAGTTGTACAGGTTGGTATCTGGTAGTAGGAGCTGTATGTTTGTTGGGAGGGTTGAGACATTCAGTCATAGGGCGCATTCTAACCAGTCCACCATTTTTTTTTAAATTTTAATTTTTTTTTAATTTTTAGTTTTTAATTATTTTTTTTAATGTCAGTCCTTTTTGAATATAAGGTAAACGTCTCATCAAAGATTATCCCCAAGGAGTCAATGGGCTTTATGTTCCATGTTTAACTCCTAGACAATTGTACACAACATATAGATGATTAACTTCTTGGTTTGTTCTCTTAGTACAGCTCCAGCTTTTTCAAGTTGAGTCTCACAGACAGAACAATGGTCAGTTTTCAAACTTAATGGACTTAATGGAATAGCTCAAACACACGAAGCTCAGCAAAAGAAAGGTAGTGCTAACCACCACAGCAGCTGTAGTGAGCACGAGTGTGTGTTGGTGTGTGCACAGCCTGTATGTGTCTCTTTTGTGCTCAGATGAGAAACTCCATGTACTAGCGTGTGTCAGACCTGCTCCAACTGTCTGTGGGACTCTGGGACCCTTTTGCAATTAAAGGAGACATATTATGACAGTGTAGTGGTTCACTTCACCTGACTGGAGCACATAGAATTGGTTTACTTCCCACTCTGTGATGATGTGAATTTGAGTATAAATTGCTGTCACGATGTGATTGGCTGATGATCAGTTCAGGGTGTAGTCTCCCTTTTGCCCAAAGTCAGCTGGACGGTTCCAGTTCCCAGCAACCCTTAACATAATAAGTGATATAGAAAATGATTGGATACTATGCATTCCCCCCACACAATTTAAAACAGTTCCCAGGTGTGTTAATGATGTAATGTCCATATTTGGTCAAAATATGCACAGGACCAAGAATTATAGTACACTAAACAACACATTTTTCAAGTCCCTCGAAAATTAGTCTGTTTTAAAGGTGAGCCTGTCTCGTGAAAATGAACCATTGCTCACAGCATTTGGGACCATGACGATCGGGGTGAAGCTAGGGTTTTGCAGCAAACCAAGCGGCTAATTGCTCTCAAGCATCCCAGAGTAAAAAAAGTCAGATAAAGTAAAAGCAGCATATTGTATTTTCATTCATGGGGACAGCACTTCATCACCATGTCCCAGGAATACCTCAATTAGTGTGCAGACACTTTGGAGCATGCAGCAGCATCGCCAAACACAAAACTCACCCATGTTGACAGCTTCACCGAAATAAAAAAAAAAAAAAAAAAAAAAAAAGAAATCACCATGCCCCAGGAATACCTGAGTCAATTAGTGTGCGGACACTTTGGAGCATGCAGCAGCATCGCCAAACAAAAAACTCACCCATGTTGACAGCTTCACCGAAATAAAAAAAGAAAAAAAGAAAAAGAAAACTTGACGTAGGCTTTAAATAGGAATTGGGCACTTGCAGTGTGAAACCAGCCAATGCAGTCCTATCGGTGCACAAGCCAGTGCAAACTTTCAGCCGGTACCAAGCCTGGATAAATGCAGAGGCCTGTGTCAGGAAGGCCATCCGGTTTAAAACTTTGCCAAAAGAATATGAGTGTTCACCCAATGAATTCCATACCGGATCGGTCGTGGCCCGGGTTAACATCTGCCACAAGCGCTGTTAAAACCTACAGGGCGCAGGTGGAAATTCAGCTACTGTGGGTTGAAGACGAAGGAGAGATGGAAGGCGGGTTCTGAGGCAGAAAGAGAAGAGGAAAGCACAGAGCCTAGAACTTTGGGGCTATGACAGGAAAATCTCGGGAGTTGGTTGACATGATGATGAGAAGAAAGGTTGATATATTGTGTGTCTAGGTAGAAAGGCAGTAAGGCTAGAAGCTTAGGGCCAGGGTTAAAATTATTTTACCATGGTGGAGATGGGAAGAGAGAGGGAGTAGGCATTATTTTAAAGGAAGAGTTAGCTAAGAATGTCTTAGAGAGAAAAGAGTGTCAGATCGAATGATGATGCTGAAGGCCTCTTTATACTCGCGCGGGCGCCGACCCCAACCCACCCTTGAGGAGTTGCACGCTGCCAAAACTGAGACAAGAGCATGCAAAATCCTCTTGGACCCTCTATATTTTGGTCACCGCCTCTTCCACCTCCTTCCCTCAGGTAGGCGCTATCGATCCATGCAAACTGAAACAAGCAGACATCCCAACAGCTTCTTCCCTCTTAGCATTAATTTGATTGAGGACTCTGCATCATTTGCACAACTGTAATTGTATCAGCATTACGACATTAGTGGTAACCTTTTATTGCTAAGTGACTTTCTGTAGTGTTTTTATGTTTCTATGTCTCAAAAGTATTTTTTGTCAAAATGACTGCCTCTTGCCGTACGAGAGCGGCTCCAACTTCCATAGACAAATCCTTTGTGTGTTTTTGACATACTTGGCAATTAAATTGGATTATGAGTGTGGTGGACCAGGAGGAAGCAATGATTCGTATGGGGGAAGTTATAAAGGCACGAAAGATGATGAAAAATGGAAAGGCACTGGGTCCTGATGACATACATGTGGAGGTATGGAAGCATCTAGGAGAGGTGGCTGTGTAGTTTTTGACCAGGTTGTACAACAGAGTTCTAGTGTGTGAGAAGATGCCTGAGTAGTGAAGGAAAACTATGCTGGTGCCCGTTTTTAAGAACAGGGGGGATGTGCAGAGCTGTGGGAACTATCGAGAAATAAAGTTAAGTTATGGGAAGGAGTAGTGGAGGCTGGACTCAGGACCGAAGCTAGTATTTGCGTGCAACAGTATGGTTTCTTGCCTAGAAAGAGTACCACAGATGCATTATTTGCCTTGAAGATGTTGATGGAGAGGTACAGAGAAGCTCAGAAGGACTTACACTGTCTCTTTGTAGATCTAGAGAAAGCCAGACAGAGTACCCAGAGAGGAACTGTGGTACTGTATGCAGAGGTCTGGAGTGGCAGAGAAGTATGTTAGAATAGTACAGGACATGTATGTGGGCAGCAGAACAGTTGTGAGGTGTGCTGTAGGTGTGACATAGGAGTTTAAGGTGGAGGTCGGACTGCATCAGGGATCAGAGAGGAAGACTAAAGAGAAGGTTGATAGATGTAGTGAGGGAAGACATGAGGGCAGTTTGTGTTAGAGAGGAGGATGCAGGAGATACACTTACCTTGAAAAGGATGACACGCTATGGCGACCCCTAACGGGACAAGCTGAAAGGAAAAGAAGAAGAGTGTGAAACCCGATCCTGACTGCATCCCGAACTGGTCGCCAGTCAATCACAGGAAGATTTGAATTGGGGTGTTGAGTGTGAATAAAAAGTTGACAATGTAATGTAACGCAAGAAAGCTACACACAAGATTCAGTCATTTATCCACTAGTCTTCGAGTTGTCACACTTCCACAGTTGCAAAATTTTAATTCATAGACATGAGCATGTGCCCTGGCAGGGTGTTACAAGTTAATCTGGTGTTTATTGTGGCACGTCCATGTCAACTGGAACCTGGTAATAAGTTAACATGATCCCAAACGTGTTGTTTTCAACAAATTAAAGTTCATACTCAACACCCCCGTGGACTCGCAGCGGGTCGAAATCAATAATGATGCGTAAAGTGTACACAGATGTACAGTGCCGAGAAAAAGTATTGGCCCCCTTCTCAAATTCTTATGTTTGCATAGTTTCCTCCCTTTGTTCAAGACCATCAAAACATATATAAATATCAGACAAATATAACCCAAGTGAACTTAAAATACAGTTTTTTCATGGTGATTTCTTTTATTAAGGAAAAAGACAATTCAAAGTTACCTGGCCCTGTGTGAAAAGGTAATGGCCCCCTAAACCTACTAACTGGTTGGACCATCCTCAGCAGAACATATGAAATCAAGTGTATTCTATAAGTGGCAATAAGTCTTTGACACCTCTGTGGAGATTTGTTTTTTGGCCTACTCTTCCTGGCAGAATTGTTTGAATTGAGCAAAAATGTAGGGTTTTCAAACATGAATGGCCTTTTTAAGGTCATGCCACTGCATTTCAATCAGGCTTCAAGTCTGGACTTTGACTAAGGCACTCCCAAAGCCATTTTGTTTTTATGCCATTCAGAAGTTGACTTGATATGATCGGCTTTATCAGTATCTGCAAATAATTAGCATTTTATGCTTATCGGCTTTGTCATAATTCGCCGATACGATCAATGACGTCATTGATCGACTCCGCAAAAGACATTTACTCCGTGTCGCCATCGTGTACAGTATATTTGAATCCAAAAGCTAGTGTATTTTTAGCCTTTGCGCATGTCTTTTGACAAAGTACTGTAAATATCTGACTGCTAATAAAGTTATTTAAAAAAAAGAAAAACATCCGTGGTGTGGGACAGACATGTCTGAGGCATACAACATGTAATGCTTGGCTCACACTCCAAGACAAATTTGGTCTTCTTGTCTATTGGATCGCATTATTTTGAACTCATTCCTATTCACACGGAACACCATGTGCCATGTGGACTATCGGTTGTTGATTTGTGGAAAAAAAAAATTGTGCTCTGATACATGCTTCCATCTATGATTGAATCCGTTGTTACCATCAGTAATAAAACAATTATTAACACTTCACTTCGATTGTTGATATGTTTACGTGTTACTCAACTGGCGAATACAGGTAGTGGGAGCAATAGACATCCTGAAGTGATGGAGCGGGAGTTGTCTGACACTGTGAAAAGGGTCTATTGTTTTAACATTATAGCCTTTGTTTAAACCAAAAAAAAAAAAAAAGGATGGACACCACTGCAACTTGTCTTAGTTATCCATCCATCCATTTTCTGAGCCGCTTCTCCTCACTAGGGTCGCGGGCGTGCTGGAGCCTATCCCAGCTGTCATCGGGCAGGAGGCGGGGTACACCCTGAACTGGTTGCCAGCCAATCGCAGAGCACATAGAAACAAACAACCATCCGCACTCACATTCACACCTACGGGCAATTTAGAGTCTCCAATTAATGCATGTTTTTGGGATGTGGGAGGAAACCGGAGTGCCTGGAGAAAACCCACACAGGAACGGGGGAGAACATGCAAACTCCACACAGGCGGGGCCGGGGATTGAACCTGGGTCCTCCTGAACTGTGAGGCTGACGCTCTAACCACCGTGCTGCCTTATCTTAGTTTATGGCTTGTAAACCTTTTCACATTAAATGTACAGACTAAATCAAACAAAATGAAATGCCCACAAGTTACTGGTTGTTGTTGAATAATATGAGAATTACAAGTATACCCAGCTTCTTGAAATGTTTGTGGGGATTGACTGATTCTATTCAGCTTTTCAGTTTGGGTTGCAATCAAGGGATGGGAGAGTGTCCCTCATAATTTGAACGCTGTTGTCATGTCGAGCAGAGTAATTTAACTGGGTTCGTTTCGTATGCCTACTTGTAATGCTGTTCACATTTTTACATTGGGTGCACACTTTCAGTCAGGGCCATATGCAGGCCACTCTTGTCGATTGGCCAAGGGGGCGCAATCGACGGCTGTCGCATATGGCACCATTTGGTCCAGGACCCCGCCTATGCCTATATAAAGTGGAGGAAAAGCCCAGCCCCAAAGAATTGCTAAAGTCATAACAAGAGCAAAAAGGTGTTTATATGGAAGGGAGGGGGGGGGGAGTCTGAAGCTGAGAGGAGGCAAAAAGGAAGAGAAATGTGAGAGAGGTGAGAATTAGCAGGAGCACGGCTGCCTGATACTCACGTTTCTGTCTTCCTCTCACTCGCTGTCTTCCACTGTGAATATACAGATGGATTACTCTCCGCAAACACCGGGCCTTTACTTTGAATAGGCAACAGAGATACTAACAGCTAATGTTTTCCTTATCTGGGGCTACTCCAGCCAATCACATGCTGCAGCCGAGAGCGACTGGAAAAGCAACAGGCCATTCATTTATCACGAAAAGGCTCCATTGTGCCTGCGAGCGTGAGCTTGCTCACATTACAATGGCCCTAAACTATGTGTGACCCTGTCTCATTTCCTACCATTTAAGTCATGTTTTTTGGGAGTACTGAAGCCGCCCTCAATATACCTCCAGCACCACAGGGTGTGGGGCAATGATGACAAGTCATGGGCTGTTACCTGTTATGTAACATACTTGTGATATGTGAAAACCAGCACACATTTTGCTTTTCCCCTCTATGTATTTTTGGGACCATTTATAATAGCTTCGGTAGAAAATTAACCATTCTCGTCCTCAAATAAATGGGCGCATTTGACGTGTAGGTCCATAGCTTTGTTCATGTATGAACAAACAGGTGCTGTACAACCTGGCTTAATAGGTTGCAGCTTGGATAAATGACAAGCGTTTTTGTGGAATATTAGCATTCATGTGGTTTACTGCCGCTCATCTATTTCATGCCACCACATGAACCTTTAATATTGAATTGTGTAGTATAAAACTAAGCTATTGCTGTACCATTTGGTGAGATCTTTGTACCTCAGGATTCTGTCGCTTTGTGACCTGTAGAAATGACAAAAATATATAATAATAAATAATATAAATATCTGATCTTTTTCACCGGATACTGATCAGTTGAAGATTACAAGACCAACCCCGATTTCCAATCATGTGATCAGATCAGGACAACCCCATATACAATTACCTCTGCCAAAAATGCCTATCTGTTATCCATTTTTTGGGGGTTGCTGTCTGCGCCAAAATTTAGATTTTTTTCAAAAAATGTGTGTTCGATCTGACAGCACAATGAACTGTCCTCACTTTTATGCACACCCTTGTCGACTACTATGCTGTTGTTAAGGAACAGTATGCATTAAGTAAAGAAACTATCTTTGAAGTCACAAGTGTGTAGCTCAACTGCCCCCAAACATATTGTGACAAGATGTAAATACTGGCTGCATGCTGCCATCCTCGCTCCAAATTCTCTGGACTTGTGGCTGAGCATCAGTGTGTGACATGTGTTCATCAGATGGGTGAGTGGCTTCTAACACATGGCAGTGCAAAATAAAAATGAGCTGTGAAGTGGCGCTACACAACGCTGTGACTTCGAGGACTTTGCCAGTAATGCTGCTCTAAAGCTCTTTGAGATTTCTTGTTGTTAGTATAGTGGTGCCTTGAGATATGAGTTTAATTTGTTCTGTAACCAAGCTAATAACGCAAAGCACTCGTATCGCAAATCATCTTCCCCTATTGAATTGAATGCAAATGCCATTAATCCGTTTCAGCCCCCCCCACAAAAAAATAAATTTGTGCTTTTATTTTTTAATGAGTGAAAACTAGCGCTCTACAATATTTTACAGTAGAACCTTGATTTAACGGACTAATAAAGGGGAGGGTTCATCTATTAAAGCTGCTTGTCTGTTAATTTGAAACACTTCCGTGGACAAAAAACACCCAGTACAGTACAAAATTATTGTTTTTGTACTTTGTTTTTCATAACCTAGAAACACTGTGTTTTATAAATCAATATAAAAAAAGCTTTAAAATGCTTGAAAAGTTTGAAAGTTCATACAAACTTACCTCGCTGGTGATTGGCAGTAGTGATAATGGTGTTCTGGTGGGATAAAGTTGTGGTGGCAAGTCGAGGGTCTCTTTCATGAGCTGCCAGGTTAGCATGCTTCCTTTTCTCACTTCCGTTGCAATTGAATGCCATCGAGGAAGGTTTGACCAAAAAAAAAAAAAAAAACAACTGTATACTGAACTGAAATCAGTACAGCATGTTCCAGAGAAAATACACAATGACCACTCTGGTAAACAACAGCCATGAATAGGTAGATACCATACGTCCCTTTTGATCTGCCCGCCACCGACGATGCTAAGCTAATTTCCATGAAATGCCTTTGATGGGAACTTCACCTCTGCCAACACGGCTGCCACGTAGGCATGTCTGTTAGCCGGATCAAGTCTCCATATCTGTGACAACACTGGCACAAGCCAGAACTAGGGGTACCGATCTTGGTTTTGTTGACTGGCCACAACGCCAGTAAACAACAGCGGCCAATTGTGGCATTAACAGACTTTGTCATCTACAAAGGGGTGTTTTCAGTTCTAACCGGACACTGTTTGCTGCCCGTTAAATCCCTAGAGAGATAAATAGATTGTATAGAATGTAAAGCAAGACTTCTTGGATTATGATTTAATGGTGCATGCCATTCAACGTGCTGCTCCTTCTGGTATGCAGTCAGTACTGTGTAATACAGTAATGCCGAAACAAAGACTCCTTTGACTCCTACAATACTACTACTCAGTAAGTTGCTTTAATATTATTCATTTTTTATTGAGGATAAATGATATGTACTTGTGAGTATCGTTATATTAGCAATGTACGTGTTGCTGTTTTTGTGTTCAAATATCCGTTTCTTCTAAAACCGCAACTATTGATGCTATTAGCATGTCAATGATATGTGGCATTGTTTAGCATTAAGGTAATATTCCCTATTTTAAGGCAAAGTATGTGGTTGTTGAAATACAAAACATGTTATTCTCTTTGTTTTATTTTTAATTTGGCAGTAAACATCAGCTGCGAGTGGCATTAAACCTGTTGTACCTTTTGAATTGTTCAATGTTTGCTAGGGATGTCCCGATCCAACATTTTCACTTCCAATCCGATAAGGATATTGCAGCCTTGAATTTTGGCTGATACCGATATCAGCAATAATCATACATACTTTTTGTCGTACGCAATGTTAGAAAATGCTTGATGAAGTGATATTACTCAGAGAACAATAATCAGCAACAGTTGATATGAGGAAAAACTGACCCATGTATTATTAACAAATGGGTTCCATAAGTAACTTTAAAAATAAGAATGTACTTCAATTGAATAAAATAAAAAAGATATTAGGAAATCCTGAAAAATAACCAATAAAATCAAAAACAAAAATAAATATTTTAAATGCAACATAACCACTGTTTGACGTAAACATAAGCATATTCTACATTTGAATACAGCAGGTGAAATAAGTATTTAACATGTCACCATTTTTCTCACTCAATGTTAAATGTATTTTCAAAGGTGCTATGAAATTTTCACCAGATGTTGGAAACTACCCAAATAATCCATACATACAAAATAAAGTGGAACAAATAAGATCAGAAATTAAGTTGTGTGTGTATGTAACAATGTGAAATGACACAGGGAAATGACGCATTGGAACACGGCAACTGGTATTTATTTAATATTTTGTACAAAAGCCTTTGTTTGCAATGACAGGTTGCATCTGCTTATTGCGAAGTGTGTTGAATTTAGTTCACTGCCACCATACATTGCTCGTCTGTCAAGTTTGAGCTCGCAAGTCAAAGCAAAAAATCGGCGTCTTATCAAGAAGTGTCACAGCAACATTTGTCAACAAGGAATAAAAGGACTATAATTAATAAAGTAAAAGAAAAAGCTCAGTGCACCATGTAGTCACCCATTCATTTATGAGGTCATATTTATGGGTAATGCTTTTCTTGGAAAGCTGATGGTAGAATGTAGTAGGAAATATGCACAACCCCCATGTGTTTCCGGTTACTAAATGAGAGGGTGGCTGGGATGTTGTTGTAACACTGTAAACTGTTTTGCTGTATGATTAGAGGGTTTCTTTTGGGGGCAGTTCTGCTGCTAAGCGTCTTTTTGAACTTGAGTCACGTGACCATGCACATCCTCAGACCTGCAATGAGATCCTATGTGATGATCTCAGAGTTGATTGATGCCAACTGCCCTGATGTTGGTGCTTATGGAGCACCCCCGTTCTGTCTGAAGGGAGAACCAAAGTTAAATAAATATTCTCTCTCTCCGTTCTGCATTAGGGGCTTGCACACATAGCTTTGACTTCAGAGTGACATTAAAAAGGGTGGGGTTGCTCAACAAGCTCTGACAAGCATGCGTGTGTGTGTGTAACCTTGGTCAGATCTGTGCCTTGCCACATATTCTCTCTGAGATCTTCGGGCAGTTCCTTCGACCTCAGGATTCTCATTTACTCACTATTATGCACTGAGCTGTAATTTCTTATATCAGCAGGGTATGCCTTTCCCAATCAAGTTAAATTAATACGATTATACATAGCTGGACTCAAATGAAGGTGAAGAACCATCACAGGGATGATTAGAGGAAATGGACATCACTTGAGTTAAATATACGTGTCACAGCAAAGGGTCTGAATACTTGTGGCCATGTTTTATTTTAGTTTTCCTTTTTTTTATTAAATCTGCAAAAATTTCCATAATTAAAATTTTTACTGTCTGAGGGGCTTTTGTGTACGTGTATGAGAAAAAAAAATTACTTAAATGATTTCAGCAAATGGCTGAAATGTGACAGAGTGAAAAATTTAAGGGTAAAATGCTATTAAAAGATATATACAAATTTACAATATCCCACAGGATTAATACAATCCATGAAATAGCCTTGTCATGTCTTTTGATGTGTGCTGCCACTTTGTAATTGAGGTGATGTGAGTTAAGAAATGTGGTGCAGTCTGATTTTCTAAAATTTTGACACGGCTACAAGATTCATTGGTGGTTGTCAGTACCTTATTGTAGGGCTGCACGATATTTAGTTTGAGCATCGTTATCGCGATGTATGTGTGTGCAATAATCACATCGTAGGGTCTGTGACGTTGGTGTACTGTAATATACAGTGAATCAATTGCAATATTAAAAGTGACCATCAGAGAGGACATAAAATTCTAAGTTAATGATTATTTGCTAAAAACAACCTTTATGGAGCCAAGGAACATATTTTACAATTGAAAAATCTCACGGCGCACCAACAAACAAAAATGTCACAAAAAGTGGATAAATTCATTACTGTATTTACTTCCTGCCATGTAATAGAAGACCATGCATTTGTTCTGTCTGTCACTATGCCTCACTGGCATAAATAGAGGAACAAAGATACATTATTCATTGTAAATATATTTTTGGGAGAAATTAAGTACGCAAGTATATACAGTAAATGAACAGGTCATTTAAATAGACACATTCCTCCATCATGTGATCGGTTATCGTTTTTTTAAACTCGCTGATCGGCCCCAAAAATCCTGATCGTGTAAACCCTTGTATAAAGTTGGAAAAGATTACAAACTTATCTCTAAAAGTGTTGTTCATCAGTCCACGTTTCCACAAATTGTCTATAAATGGTAAAAGTTCAGCACTGTTGCGTCTCTTCCAAGGAATGGCCTTCCTGTAGCGATGACTGCATTAGCATAGTGCAGAATGCTCAATGAGGTAAAAAAAATAAAAAACCCTATACCCTATAGTGTCAGCTGATGACTTAGAGAAATCAATGGCACATGCCAACATCTCTGTTGACAAATCTACCGTACATAAAACAATAAACAAGAATGGGGTTTGTGGGAGAACACAGGCTGTTGCTGTCTAAAAAAAAAAAAAAAAAAAAAAAAAAAACATTGCTGCATGTTTGACCTCTGCTAAAGAGCCCTTGGATGTTGCACAGCAGTACTGGTAAAATATTCTGTGGACAAATGAAACCAAAGTTGTGATGAAGACACAACACCATGTGCGGAGGGAAAAACGGCACATCACACCAGCATCAAAACCTTATACTAACTCTGAACCATGATGGATGGAGCATCATGGTATGGGCATTCCTGGCTACCAGGGGGCCTGGACAGCTTGCTATCATCAATGGAAAAATTAATTCACAATATGAAGATGCTTTGCAGAAGAATTTCATGCCATCTGTTCAACATTTGAACCTCAGAAGAGGATGGGTGTTGCAACAGGACTATGATCCACAACACACAAGCAAATCATCAACAGAATGGCTCGAAAAGAAGAAAATAGGTGTTATGTAGTGGCCCAGTCAAAGTCCTAACCTCAACCCGATGGAGATGCTGTGGCATGATGTTGAGAGCTAGTCACACCAGACATGCCAGGAATCTTGCTGAACTGCAATAGTTTTGTAAGGAGCAATGCTCCCAAATTCATACTGATCGTTGTGCACGTTGTCTGCAACTACAGGAAACAGAGGTTATTGCTGCCAAAGCAAGACCAACCAGTTATTAAATCCAAGGGTTCACTTACTTTCACCTCACTCTCCTGTGAATCTTTTTTTTTTTTATAATAAAAATATGAAAACTTAATTTTTTGTGTGGTACTAGTTTTAAGCAGAATGTTTGTTTATTCTTGCGAGTTAGATGATCAGACTACATTTTATGACCAATTCATGCAGAAATTTAAGAAATTCCAAAGGAATCAGATACTTTTTCTTCACACTGTGTGGTATGTCGCCTCACTTTTTTGAGCAATAAAATGTCAGGGTTTTTTTTGCACAGTAACTTGTTTTTGCATATGGACTACTGAAGTAAATCCCATGACATTTTTGTATAAACATTGAAAAAGTAAAGTGCGTGTAAACTTAAATGTTTATTTCCTCTTGGAAATTGTAATGTCGGGCACAGCTTAGTAAAGCCATTACTTTTGTCCATTTCCATTGTTGTTGTTTGGTTCAATACGGCCTTCATCCATACAACGCGAATAACATGCAAATCACCCCCTACTGGTCAGGAGGCGAATCGATTCAGATTATTGCCATGCATTGATTAATCAATATTTTTACCCACCCCAGCACAAAAAAATAAAATGTAACTGCATGTATGTGATGTCCGTAGGTGTAAAGTTATCCCCTTTACCAGTCAACTTCTACCAGTAACTAGCAATCTACGTCTTCCCTGTTGACCAATTGACCTGGGATGTAATGGTGCCACTTTCTCTATTGATTGTCTGTTTCTAACTCTTAGGTGGAGGAGGGAAGAGGAATGGTCGAAGTAAGAAATGGAAAGAAATGCTAAAACTACCCCATATAAGCCAGTGTGAGGAGCTGCGTTGCATTATTGGTAAGAAATTGGTCCTGATGCTCTGTTTGCGTGTAAAATGGAACGATAATGTGCCATGCTGTGTCAAAGGGTTGGCTCTGACTGCAGGAGGAAGCTCAGATTGGACTTCCTTCCTCTTTGGCGTCAACACCCACCCACAGGCGGGGCACAGGAAACTATTTGTGTATGAGTGTGTCTGACTCAAGGAATTGTCTGCTCAGCCATTTCGTCATCTGTCTTTTCGGTCTGTTCAGATGCCAAATCAAAATAATCTCCTCTACAACTTTGTTCCTACATTGAGCTTTAGCTTTAGAGTAACGAGTAGGCCTCAATGATCAATAAGTGTTGAAGTTTGAGGCCCCGACAACACGGAAAGGTGTTTCAGTGGATCTGCAAAGGTTTTTTGTATTCCTTCTACATTTTTTCCGCACCGAACCAGCATTTTGGGAGCCCAAAAACAAATTTTCTTTTAAACCGGGTTCTAGAGTGAATAGCTCTCAAATCGCAACCCTTGCGTTTCTGTGTGTACAAAACACATACATCCCTCCTGAGACAAATATGTGGTTTTTCAAGTTCTTCCATGACTCTCCACGAAACACGGATAACAATAACAACAGTAATGGTGGATCACAGTTCGGCTGTTCTTTACTTACCTTGCCGGTGATCTGGGCTTTAGTATTGGAGCAGAAGTTCTACCTGTTCGTCAGTCATCACAAGGGTCTTTTTTTTTTCTCTTGCTTTTTCTTGCTCGCTTCCTTTCCCCTACCGTTGTTAATGCATATTTTTTATCACTAACCAGATTGATTACAGTAATGCCCTGCTTTCTCGTCTTCCAAAAAAAAGAGTATTTCAAGTCTATATTTCCTACAGAATTCAGCAGCACATGTCCTGACAAAGACCAGAAGGTTGGAGCACATTACACCGATTTTAAAATCACTGCATTGGTTCCATATGTAGTTCAGGATTTTAAGGTTCCTTTACTGTTTTTTTAAAATGTTTTCACGGTCTTGGCCCCTCCTATCGCTCAGAACTCTTTACCATACGAACCCTCTCGAGCACTGAGGTCCTCTGGCTCCGGCATTCTCCAAAGTCAGGACACGCACTCATGGTGAGGCAGCATTTGATTTCTATGGCTCCCGTCTGTGGAACGGTCTGCCGGAGAAGCTCAGGACTGCAGAGAATGTTCTTATTTTTAAGACAGCCTCCAGACCCACCTTTTTCATTTAGCTTTAACTAATATTTATTCCCTGAGATGGTCTTTCCTCACCTTTTTGCTCTGTACTCAGCCTCCGGTTATTGCGTTATTACGGTTTGTTTTACTTAGTGAGGATAAGCGGTTTAGAAAATGTTTGGCTGGATGGATTTTCAATGTAAAACGCTTTGTGTTGCAAAGTATGTCTTTGACTTCCTGGGGCGGCGTTAAAAGAGCCACTTCAGGCCTGACATATAAACTACAGCGTTTCAGTTTCTTCGTGTGGATACACATAAAAAAAAAAAAGATTTAGTTTTTAAGGCAAACGTTTTAAAAATGAGTAAAAAAGGATCAAGATCGGCTCCGCTTCCGTGTGGACGGGGGCTAAAAGAGCCCCGATGGTGTCAAACCTAAAGTACATGTGTGTGTGCATTCACATGTAACACTGCATCACAGCTTTCTCTGCTATTTCACTCTAACCACACTCCCCCTCCTCCACATTCGCACCCCTCCCTACCTTCTATCTGCCTTCACCTTCCACTATCTGGCTTTTTCTACCTCCTTCAGTACTCCAGAGCAACAGAAGACCCATGACAAGAAAATGGCAATTTAAAAAAAAAAAAAAAAAGCCTTTAACGAATAGGAAAGGAAAGCACCCTCAATGTCACAAAAAACTTAGTGAATCAAACTGCAACAGACCGGGAAGACAAGTTAAAGATGTAGTCATGACAGAAACCACAATGAAACACAAAAGTATTGCTCATGAGTTTGTTTTAAACAAATAAAATAAAAATAAACTGCAGATACAGTACATGCCTTTTCAAGTACGAAGAAAAAAAATCAACTTTGTGTGTCTGTGTGTCTGCACTCAGCAGCTGTTAAGGGTTACATACGTCACTGTTACATAGGGAAATTACGCAATAGCCTCTATCGCACACAGCGCAGGATCAAAATAATCCCCTTTGCGTACTTAAACACCAACCGTGCGCGGCATACACACGCGTGTGCGCTCACACACACACACACACACACAAACCGTTCCTCATGTTGTCGCAGGAGATGGAAAGATACAGTATAGACACTGATAGCAGTGTCTTTATTGTGTCTCGATAATGTCAGGCATTTGGCCTTAGCCTTGACAAGCAGGTCACTTCTAGGAATCCTAGATTGCATGATGTGGGGTGTAGCCGTTGTGTCGGCTAGCCATTTTACAACCCTCACTCTCTTTACATCTTATTGTACCTTTTTATTTGGTCTCTCTCAATGAAGACTCAGTTATTTTAAGTTTCAGATCACTCCAGACTTTATTAACCTCAGTTGATTACGCTTTGGAGCAAACCTGATCATTGGCAGTTTTAACTCTTTAGTTTCTTCTGTTTTGCTAAAACTATATAAACTGTATAGATGGGTATCGTCTGCATAACACACTTGCCTGTGCTTTTTTTGGTCCTTTGGGTGATTTGCCACTTGCAGATTTTCTGCACGAATGATCATTTATATTGCGGCATGGTGGGCGACTGGTTAGAGCGTCAGCCTCACAGTTCTGAGGACGCGGGTTCAATACCCGGTCCCGCCTGTGTGGAGTTTGCATGTTCTCCCCGTGTTCTCTCCCTAGTGAGGAGAAGCGGCTCAGAAAATGGATGGATGATCATTTATTGAACCATTAGCAGCAACCTTAATTTTGCACACAGGACATCACACATGCTCTCAGTTTTGAGCTAATTCTTTGTGCTACGTTGGTGATGCGGACCAGTCAGTCTACATTTGCGTTATTCAGGATGAAGAACAGAGACAGAATGGATCAGTGTTCTAGATATTAGTGGTGGGACTAGCGACCATACAATATGTTTCAAATAATTATTTAGAGGTCTATGATTTGATTCTATTACTGACTTATTATTAATTAATACTGAATGTGTGTGCGTGTGTGTGTGTGTGCGTGCGTGCGTAATACATTATATATATATTATACAGTCCCCGCTAAAAGTATTGGAACGGGAAGGTTTCCTTTGTTTTTGTTGTATACTTAAGATATTTGGGTTTCAGATCAAAAGATAAATATGAGACAAAACTTCAGAATTCCAGATTTTATTTCATGGCATTTATATCTAGATGTGTTAACTCAGGACAATTAAGGTTTTTTGATTTTTTTATTCTTCAGGTAAAATGTAGTTTGTGGTACCACGCATTAAAATAAGAAACAACAAATAACAAGAAATTTAAGAAACAAGAGTGGTCTAATATTTTTCTTTGAATGTGTATATAAAACCTACTGTGTATAGTTGATACGGAGAAGAGAAAGTTTATATATATATGTATATATGTGTGTATATATGTGTGTATATATATATGTATATATATGTGTATATATGTGT
This sequence comes from Phycodurus eques, assembly GCF_024500275.1. Taxonomy (NCBI): domain Eukaryota; kingdom Metazoa; phylum Chordata; class Actinopteri; order Syngnathiformes; family Syngnathidae; genus Phycodurus; species Phycodurus eques. Next base: position 11,474,288 of record NC_084530.1, read on the forward strand.
GTGTGTATGTATATATATATATATATATATATATATATATATATATACACACACACACATACATACACACACACACACACTGCCTCACAGTTCTGAGGTCCGGGATTCAACCCGCCTGTGTGGAGTTTGCATGTTCTCCCGATGCCTGCGTGGGTTTTCTCCGGGCACTCCGGTTTCCTCCGACCTCCCAAAGACATGCGTGGTAGGTTAATTGACGACTCTAAATTGCCCGTAGGTGTGAATGTGAGTGTGAATGGTTGTTTGTTTATATATGCCCTGCGATTGGCTGGCAACCAATTCCAAGGTAACACTAGCATCATAGACTACCTGCTGTCCAACGGCAAAGGGGTATTTACGGATTGCAGCACCCTAAACAAATTTGACGTTGGAAGTGACCATAAATTGGTTCGGGTCAAAGTGCAAATCAACTGCCAACTTGAACGAAATAAACTTCTAAAGAGCAAGCTTACCAAATTAAACTTAATTCAAGAAAGAAGCGATGAGTTTCAAATACATTTGGCTAATCGCTTTAAAGCTCTTCTAACGCTGGAAGACACAGATCTGTCAACACAGATTGGGATTGTTCAAACGGCACACAAAGTAGCGGCATCAACGAGAAAGACAACAGACAGAATATTTAAAGCTACTTTTGACTTAATGAAAAAGCGCTGAGAAATTAAGAAAAGGGTCAGCATTATCAACAAAATTGAATGTTGAATTGTGCAAGACGATTTGGAAAAAGATACGAGAAGAATTAAGAATTTACAACGTTCGGCTTGTTCAGAAAATGCTTGAAGCGGGACATGGAATAAAAAACGTAAAACATAATTTAATTAAAATAAAGAAATTTTTGGTTTTAAAATGGAAGATGGAATGATATGTCACAGCCGCGAAGAAATCGTACAACGAGTTAAAGAATTTTACACAAACCTATACAGTGACCCTCACCAAATGATTACTGGAAAGCTAGAAGCAGACCCAGTTCCATGTATCCTGAATGAAGATATTTTGAGAGGCTGTTGGTATTCACGAACTGTGGATTTCCGTGACCGAGACTTTCCACCTCGTCCACAGTGTGCTTTGTAGCCACAGGTACATATATAACTATAGTTGGGTATTATTCCAAAACACAATGTACTGTATATTCTATAGATATTGTATTGGTACAGTTTGTGAAAGCTCAAATCTATTTGAAATTGAATGTTACATCTCTGATGTTGCGACGCCGTTTACCGGCGATTAAAATTTTGAATCACAGCAAAACTAGTGGCTGACGGTCTGCCGCTCATGAAAACTAGTTTCCGAACCCTGCACACTGCATGACAGTGCAGTCTGTTTCAGCCTCGTCGCTCAGTGCGCAGCAGGCCTGACAGACCATTGATAGACAATACAGTTGGCCACAGCCAGAGCACCACTGTCATATGCATATTTTTAAAATCAGGTATCAGTTGAGTTTGCATTAAATATAAGATTACATTTTTATTTTTTAGTCTTCATACGTTCATGGCTAAAGATGGAAATTAGCATTCTGCTAAATCAGGTGCAAGCATCGTTCCACGTCTTTGATACTGATTAATGTAAGTGCACATTATCCATAAACTGAATTTAGTTTTACCCAACTACATTTGTTCCCAACGTAGCAGATGAATGATCCAAAAAATTTTATTGTCCAGGTTCTCTAAATTTGTCTTTATGAGCCCCGCGTTTGAGAGCTCTTTTCAGCTGACAGGGTAACACCAAGCACCAAAGATGTTTGAGGATCAATGATGTAAGGCAATACCCGAGGGATAGTACAATGAACTTCAGTACAGGAGATTTGCTCTGTTAACATTTGCTCATAACATGTAAAACACAGCAGCCAGTGCAAAGAGAGGCAATAAAAGCTACTCTCTCTCTACAATCTTCTATTTGCTTATCAGGGTTACCTTAGACCTTATGACCATGTGAATGAGTTAGTGTAATAAGTGGTGTGCTGAAGTGCAGAGGGAATGCTGGGTAATAAACTGCAGATGGGGAGAGCTGTTGCAAAGATTTGATTTACAATCCAGGTTGTTCTGTAGGTGTCACCCCTCAGACATTTTCATCTTCTGCTTCCTCTTCAATCCTCTGTACACACGTGTGGATGTTGTCATTAGTGTTTACGGCCTTATTTTATAAATTGCCTGTATTTTTTTTTAGCTTGTGACATTGGGCCTTTTCCTAATTTGGTACTGGTGGGTTCATTTGGCCATAAATTGGTCCGAATAAATAACTTTCTTTTGTGTAGGCTATTTTAAATAAATTTCCCTCAGCACGACCAATGAAGTTGTTTAAATTGGATTCAATTTCTGAATTATTTGGAAGTTGACATGAATTCAATTTATTTGTATAGCGCCCGTGTAGTGGTACACTCGCCTGACTTTGGTGCAGGCAGCGTGGGTTCAGTTCCCACTCAGTGACGGTGTGAATGTGGGTGCGAATGGTTGTCCGTGTCTATATGTGCCCTGCGACTGACTGGCGACCAGTTCAGGGTGTAGTCCGCCTTTCGCCCGAAGTCAGCTGGGATAGGCTCCAGCGCCCCGCGACCCTAACCAGGATAAGCGGTGTAGAAAATGGATGGATGGATGGATGGAAGTATAGCGCCAAATCACAAAAGAAGTTGTCTCAGCACACTTATCACATGGAGCATGTCAAAGACCACACTCCTCACTCATTAAAGACCAACTGAACCCCACATGAGCACACACTAGGTGACGGAGGCAAGGAAAAAACTCCCTGTTGGAAAGAAACCTCAAGCAGACCCGAGACTTGGTGTAGGGCGGCCATCTGCCTCGACTGATTGTTTTAGAGAGTGGAAAAGGAGAGAGACAGAAACAAAAGAGAGCCATTTACACAAAGCAGACTTGAACTTGTCAGGAGTTGCCGTGATCCTCAAGGGTTGATTAAAGCATGTCGTGTGAGAAGGTACTGCAGATGGAGGGATCCCCCTTTCAGGAAGACCAGGCTGACCCAGTCATTCGAAGCAGAATCTTCCACAGCAGTGCCTCCACGGAAGTGGTCCACCTCAGGTCTTGTCCCAGTTGGTCGGTGCAGAATCCATACAGCAACAACCTCAGATTCGGTCATCGTCACCTAGCCCCCTTTCTGAGCAGGAGTGGAGGGGGTAGGAGAGAGGAGAAGTAGCAGTAAAACAGGCCTGTATTTTAACGAAATGCCAAAGTGTAAAAAGTTTTAAGTTGAGATTTCAAGATTTCTACTGAGGTAGTAGCGCTAATATCCACGGGTAGGGCTTTCCAGAGTATTGGAGACCAAATAGTCTGTGTGAGAGAAAGAAGTCCACAGTGCTCTAGCACCTGTGGACTTCTTTCTGGCTGTTGGAATCACCAAAAGACCAGCATGTTGCGCAACAGGATTTCGGGGCGACATCGGAGGATGCTAAGCCAAGTAATATTTTATGCGTACGTAATAAAACCTTAAAAATCACATCTCAAGTGGCCTGGGAGCCCATGCAATTTGGCCAGTATCAGAGTCTAATATGATCAAACTTTCTTGTCCTCGTCAAGTCTTGCTGCAGCATTTTGTTCTAACAGCAGGCTTTTAATACTAGACATGGGAAGACCAGAGAGCAGCACTTTACAAAAGTCGAGGCGAGATGTAACAAATACATCGACTATGATCTCTGAACCACTAGCAGATAGGATGGGCTGTATTTTAGCAATATTGCAAAGATGGAAAAATACAGTTTTGGTCATATTCTTGTGCATTTGAAAGGAAAGAATTGAGTCAAATATAAGATAAGATTTCTTGCTGAGTCACTTTGAATAATGGTACTTTTATCAAATATGATCTCCTTAAACAATCAACAGCTCAGTTTTCTGATGGTTAAGAAGCAAAAGGTTAGAGAACATCCATTGTTTAATCTTAATGAGACATGCCTCCAGATTACAGCAATTGCATGCGTTAGTTTTAATGGCATGTATAGATGGGTATCGTCTGCATAACAGCGATAGCTAATCGTATGATATCGCCAAGCGGCAGCATATAAATGCTGAACAAAAGAGGTCCAAGTACCCATCCCTGCAGGATTCCGCAAGTGACATTACAATACTCAGAGGTCACATTACCATGGATTACACAGTGTCCTCTCAAAGAGTTTAGATCTAAACCAAGAAAGTGCTGAGCCTGTAATACCGATACACGTTTCAAGGTGATCTAGGAGTATTTTGCTATATAATCGACGGTATTAAAGGCTACGTTGAGGTCGAGTATTAATAGTATTCATGAGGTGTCACAGTCCATAGGCTAGTAAATTATTATTCTTCACTTTTGCAAGGGCCGTTTCAGTATATTGTTCTGCCCTGAATCCGGATTGAAAACGTTTACTACATTGCTAGAGGCCTTGTGATCATCAAGCTGTTGTGCTACGTTTCCTTTCAAGAATTTTCAAAATTAATGGGAGATTTTACACTGGCCTATGATTGCAAAAACTCTCAGGGTCGAGGTTGGTTCTTTTGAGTAAGGGTCACATAACGACCGTCTTGAAAGCTGGAAGTGGAGTGCTGGTACAGTGTCCGACACCAACGGTGGCCCGGGGCCACCTCACCACTGTCTCGGGCCACCACCTACGCATAGAGGCTGGCCTGCTTGGGCCAATAGAAATTTCTAAGTTCTCAAAGATTTTCGCCTGCCCAAAATGGCCCAAAAGTGCAGTTTCAGTTGCAGACTGAAATACTTTTATCACCAAAACATCCCGTCTGCAACAGGATGTTATGATGACGCAAGGAAAAACCACGACCGGCTTGCGCCTGACTGGCTAAATGAGCACAAATTAGCCTCAAGTCGATAGCCGAAGCTAATGCTGCTAGCATTAATAGAGTCATAAGACCGGCAGTGAGACAACGAAATGGCGGAAAGCGACAAGGGCAGCAAACAAAGCCTCATCTCCAGATTATTATGTCCAAATATGGGCGGAGAACAACTGTGTGTAAACGAGGACTTAATTCATCAAAATATTAAGGCAACGCACGCCATCCATAACCTAGACACTTTATGAAACTGTTGTAGCACTTGCCGGACTTTGGCATATTTTGGCATACGGCCGGTGTGTGTCAATCATAGGTATCATAAAAACATGGTTATTTATCTCTAATGGAGTAAGTAACCAAAAATGTCTTCACATGAAAACGGTCAAAGGTGCAAAATATTTTGCGGAACGCTGCCTTTATATGAAAAATACTATATATTGTGCATTATATTTATGTACCAGTATTTATTTATTTCAAGGCTAGCCCCTTGGGATGCATCATCTAATTTTCAAGAGAGTAATTTCATCACATACAGATAATCACAAGTACGGGTATACAAAATAGTATCCATCGATCCATTCTCTACACCACATCCTGTTCAGGGTCGCTGGAGCCTATCCTAGCTATCTTTGGGCGAGAGGGGGGGGGTACACCCTGAACTGGTCGCCAGTCAATCGCAGGGGACATATAGAAACTGAGAATCATTCAGACTCACATTCACGCTGTTTCTGAGTGGGGACTGAACCCATGCTGCCTGCATGGAAGTCAGGCGAATGTACCACGACATCAGTGACATACAAAATAATAAAGGTAAATCAAAATCATAATGCACACACACACACACACACACACACACACACACACACACAATGCCCCCCTAAGTTTAGCCTCCCACCAACCAGCCAATATTTTACAATATGCATGTGTATTAATATATAATATATGTAGTGTGCACAACATCAAGACACTAGATTGTGGGAATATCAGTAAGTAAATATTTTAGTAATTTTGATTTTAACTATTATTTTAAGCATTATTATTATTATTTTGTGATTGCAATACCTTCATTTTAGTGAGGTTATTACAGCGTAATCATCATGAATGCAATTCTACTAATAAATTCTTAAAGGGGCTTAAATAATACAGCATAAAGATAAATAGGAAATAATCACTAAAACCTAACGTATTATATCATGACAGGGCCACCACAACTTGACTCATCGGGCCACCACTCACAAAGGCTTAACGTCGGACCCCCTTGTACATTTACAAAATTTAAGATGGAAGTTCCTAAGGTTAAAAACAGCTCTTTAACGGGTTTTCAAGAAAGAGGGTCGACCAAGCACGTTGTCTGTTTTGCCGCACTAACTGGTTGTGTGAGTCTGTCAAGGGATACTTCCTCAAGATGAGAGAGGTTAGCCAGACAGTTATCCGCCTTAGTGCTGATATTAATCTACTTGATCAAAGAATTCAACCGGGCTTGAGGCGAAGTGTCCTTAATCTCGTTCCTAATGAGGTAAAAAAACAAAAAATAATTTTAATTGGATGAAATCATCAGCTGAAAACGGAGAGTTGCTGGAAGTAGGCTGCTGTTGGGCTAGCGTTGCTTCTGTGTCAAATAAGTGTTTCGGGTTATTTTTATTTAAGACATTCTGGGGAAATAATTACTTTTAGCTTGTTTGTATTTTAAACAATCACCCCCATGCCTGACAGAAAACCTCAAGAAGAAGAAGACCTTGATTGTTTAAGTGCTCAGGTTTCATCTGTGAACCAAGAAGTTAGTCTTACAACACTTTTTAAGTTCTTAATGCTGCTATGGTGTCGAGGGCGTTACACAGAGCCACATTAAAATAATTTGTGATATTATCAGTAAGACCCACATAGGAAGACAGTCGGCTCATCGGTGCTATTTGCCCCCAGAATTTTCCTTGAAGTAATAATAAAATTGTGTTGTGTATACCCCCATGAGACATTGACACTTTAGATTGAGGTAACAATGTGGTTTTTAGGCCTGAATACCTTATAAAGCATGAGAGACAAAGCCTAACCATCACACACAAGAAAAAATATAGCAACTGCAAAATTGTGTAACCAAAGCATGAAAATGACTTTATTTGGGATCTGAATGTCTTGTGTAATGTTACAAAAACATATTAATTTTCATTTCTCCCTGTGTTTACCCATCTCTTCCTCTCAGAGAGGGACTATACTAGTCTATGTGAGAAGCAGCCTATTGGTCGGCTTCTATTTCGTCAGTACTGTGACACCAGGCCAGAGCTGAAGCGCTGCATCGAATTCATGGACGCCGTGGTAAGATTTTGGAAAACCTAATTTTTCTTTCATTTTTTTCACACACGTTTGTCTCTTGGCTTCCACATCTGTGTTCCCGCCTTTGGGATGAATAGTGAGAAAAGTGGGGTCCCTGTCCTTTCTCTGGCTTTCTTGGCAATAACGTTGGGTGTTGGTTGGGGATAGGGGGGTCAATGAAGGAGGTGATTAGTGATATAGACAGGCTGTCAGAGAGCAGACCCCTCCTCTTCCTCCATGCACTCATCCGTGAGGTCAAGCCCACGTCAGTTCACCGAGCAGGCAAACACAGGCCCGAGACAGTGTCTCGGCCCCGGAGCTATGTGGCAAACGAAAACGAGCAAATCATGCTTATTTAAAAAGAACATACATATTTTTTTACGCTTGGCACCCATGCACTGAGATTACCTGCACCCGGTGAAGTAATTTTTCATGACTCACATGACTAACGACTTCATGTCATATGCATGTTGCATATATTACCCAAATTTGTCGGCCTTATGCTGGCGAAAAGACTACACAACAAATTTCCTGGCTAGTATCTTTCAGTGATATTACATTTTATAGACTTATATCGGTACCTAGGGGTGTTTGATGTAACACAGCACTGAATTTATCGTCTTAGTTTACGAGACGGCAGAAACGCTCACGCTGTGAATTTGTAATATTATTACAGGCTGTAATTCCAGATGACATGCTTTACAGTAGTGTTGAACCCTACTGACCAATCACATGGAAGTTCAGCCACCCCCTTCAGTCAATCAAATCTGCATGTCAGGCCGTAATCACTGATTGCGCATAGCCCAGACAGAGAAGAGAAGAAACGTAGCAGGGGAGATAGAGACTCAGCGTCGAAGTTGAGTTGAAGAAAAGGAATTAAACATTTGGAACAAACTGCGCTTCAAATGGAACGGTCAGTGTCATGTTTGTTTAAACTTCTCAGTGGGAAGTTCTTACTGCGAGCCCTTTATAAAAATGTGCATATGTGAAATGCCATTATGAAACAAAACAAAGGTTTTGAACAAACATAAGCTCTAAAATGACTCTGTTGTTGATTTGTTGTTGATTAAAAGATGTAATAACTTCACTGTTGTGTCAAAGATGCCAAACAGAAAAGGGCAACTCAAACGGTATTTTTCTTAACTTGAGCACTTTATTTGAACAATTATAACTTTCTCTTTTTATTTAGTTGCTCTTATTGTGAAATGCAGCCCTACTTTTATCTGGTAAATGAGAGAACATTACACAGTTGTGCTTATATTTTTGATTACCAGGGTAGAATTTGTAAGAGGTGTACAATTCTTTATTATGCTCTATTATTATTATGCCAGTGGCATTAAAAAAAAAAATCTGATACTAGCGTTTATCGTAAAGATTTTTGGGAAAATATATTTTTCTAAAAAAAAAAATTATCATAGCAGGCGTAATGTGCATGTGCATCCCGGGACTCACATGGTCTCAAGTGTAAAATGATCTATGTAACAATATAACATTAAGAACATAAACAATAAATTTAAATACGGTAACTACATTTTAACTGGAAAGCTGTAAAAACATATATATATATATATATATATATATATATATATATATGTTTTGCTTTAGTCTTATGTCATTTTTGTTCATATTCCTCTAAAAGGAACTTTATAATTGCATTTTGCGACTGTCGTCGTTTCGGCACTGGGCTTGTATTTCTGGAGTTTTGTGTGCTGTTGTAGAAGATGGTTGTCTTGTCGTGTCCCGATGGAGGAAAAGGCATCTGGTTATTTATAATGTTGACCAGACCTTGTGTGTTTCGTAAAACCGATTTTGGACGAGGATATTTGAACACCAAGCTAACTGCTTCACGACGATGAACTGCTGCATTACATGAGTGATTATGAGCTACAGCTTATCTATATGGAACGCGAACGTCACAGTATACTCAGAAACGACATTACTATCCACGCCACATTAACTGCGAAGCTTCTTAATGTGACTTAGCTGTCTAATAATTCTTTTTAATAGTTCATAAAATGCAGTACATTGTCGTGAAGTCAGTTTAATGTGAATTTGATTTTAAGTGATCCCATTGTAAATCCATATCGTTCAATATCATGTATGCTTCAACTCTTGTGGGAAGGCTTTCTACAAGGTTCAGGAGTGAATTTATGGGACGTTTTGTCTATTCATCCGGGATCATATTTGTGAGGTCACAATCTGGTGTTGGACGAGAAGGCCTGGCTCAGTCCACTCAAAATCAACCCACATTGGTTTTATCTGGTTGAGTGCCTGACTCTGTGCAGGTCAGTCAGGTTCATCCATCCATCCATTTTCTGAGCCGCTACTCCTCACTAGGGTCGTGGGCGTGCTGGAGCCTATCCCAGCTATCATCAGGCAGGAGGCGGGGTACACCCTGAACTGGTTGCCAGCCAATCGCAGGGCACATACAAACAAACAACCATTCGCACTCACAGTCATGCCTACGGGCAATTTAGAGTCTCCAATTAATGCATGTTTTTGGGATGTGGGAGGAAACCGGAGTGCCCGGAGAAAACCCACGCAGGCACGGGGAGAACATGCAAACTCCACACAGGCAGGGCCGTGGATTGAACCCCGGTCCTCAGAACTGTGAGGCAGACGCTCTAACCAGTCGGTCACTGTGCCTGCCAGTCAGGTTCATTCTTACCAAATTCTCTAATCCTAGTCTTTGGACCTTGATTTTTGCACCGGTGCACAGTTATGTTGGAACAGGAAGGGGTAATCCCCAAACTGTTTGACTGTCCGAAATCTCTTGGTATGCTAAAACATTCAGAGTTCCTTTCACTGGAGCTCAAGGGCTAATATTTTGGACATTTCCAACTTTGTGGTAACAGTTTGGAGTCAGTCTCCTCGATTGCGGTGCGGCCACAGCAATTACAGGTCACTTCTGTCAGTCTTTGTGCATGTAAAATGGTATCAATTTATTTGCATGTATCCGCAGGCACAAACCCCTAGGACTATTTCACTGGGTGTGGGGTTATGCACTTACTGAAATAACTCATGAAATAACACATGGATATGCAAATTCGCTTGTGTATCCCCTCACTTATACTCTCGTCCTGTAGACTTTTATAATTTACATAATTAATGCCACCACACTTCAGTTGTACAGCCGGGTTCACGACCCTTGTCCTGCATGCTTCTTCTCCTGTCCTTGTCCTGTTCTATCTTGTCTTGTCCTTCCCTCACAGGGTCTAGTACTACAGCCCTATGCAACACTCATATTTCATGTATCATTGTTGTAGATAATGTAATGATTTACTTCTCTCATCCTGTTAACAATTCGTGCTTTGTCTTTTGTCTTTGTTTCTCTCTCTCTTCCTGAAACTTTGTTCTGTTCGACTGATCAAGTCTGATTCTCAATAAACCTCAATTATAATACCACAGCAGAAGCTCAAAAACTCCACTGTGACACAGTAAAACTGTTCCGGCATAAAAGGGATACAGATTTTCCATTCTACTTGACCTAACAGCCGAACAGGACAAAAAAAAAAGGAGATGGCCCCTTCTTGTCCAAACTGACTGTGCATCAGTGCCTAAATCAAGGTTCATGAAGACACGGATGAGAAAGTTTGATGTGGATGAACTTGACTGGTCTGCACAATACTGACCTCAACCTTATAGAACACATTTGGATGAATTAGAGCGGAGACTGAGAGCCAGGCCTCGGTATTCAGTGTATATCAGTGTGTAACTTCACAAATGCCCTCCTGGAAAAATGGCCATAAATTCCCATAAACACACTCCTAAATGTTGTGGAAAACATTGCCAGAAGAGTTTAAGATGTTATAACTGCAGAGGGGTGCACCAATGTCATATTAAACCCTATGGATTAGTAATAGGATGTCACTTAAAATTATGTGAATCAAAGCAGGTGAGCGAATACTTTTGGCAATATAGTATAACAGCTTCCGAAGACTGAAGTATCATTGTCGTCAGCGCATGCACACAGACAAAGGCAAGCATTTACCGCTTTCGTTTTCTTTGCCGCATGCGCAAAGGTAGGCATTTCCAGTTTCCATCAGAGAACTTTAAAATGTCTTTGAAAAAACCTAACGATATACAAATTATGCAGATAATACTTCAATATTTGAGCATGGATAGCAGCAATTCTGGGGTGCATATTATGAATAGGTAGAAGGAAAATTTAGCTGCGGAAGTGTCATTTTGGGATGCGTATTATACTCGAGTGTATTATACACGAGAAATGAAAGTATCATGTAGTTTCTCTATCCACATTAATTTGCAAGTGAATCACTGATCTATAGTGGGTACGGAAAGTATTCAGACCACCTGAAATTTTTCACTCTTTTTTATATTGTAGCCATTTGCTAAAATCATTTGTTTGCGTTTGATTATACTGTTTGGACTTGATTAGGAAAGCCACACACCTGTGTATATATAAGACCTTACAGCTCACAGTGCTTGTCAGAGCAAATGAGAATCATGAGGTCAAAGGAACCACCTGAAGAGCTCAAGAGACAGAATTGTGGTGAGGCACAGATCTGGCCACGGTTACAAAAACATTCTGCTGCACTTAAGGTTCCTAAGAGCACAGTGGCCTCCATAAACTTGAAATGGAAGACGTTTGGGACGATCAGAACCCTTCCTAGAGCTGGCCTTCCGGCCAAACTGAGCAATTGGGGGAGAAGAGCCTTTGTGAAAGAGGTAAAGAGGAACCCATAGATCACTGTGGCTGAGCTCCAGAGATGCAGTCAGGAGATGGGAGAAAGTTCTAGAAAGTCAACCATCACTGCAGCCCTCCACCAGTCGGGGCTTTATGGCAGAGTGGTCCGACGGAAGGACTCCAAGATGGTGAGAAATAAGATTCTCTGGTCTGATGAGACCAAGATAGAACTTTATGGCCTTAATTCTAAGCGGTATGTGTGGAGAAAACCATGCACTGAGCATCACCTGTCAAATACAGTCCCAGCAGTGAAGCATGGTGGTGGCAGCATCATGCTGTGGTTTTTTTTCAGCTCTAGGAACAGGACGACTGGTTGCAATCGAAGGAAAGATGAATGCGGCCAAGTACAGGGATATCCTGGACGAAAACCTTCTCCAGAGTGCTCAGGACCTCAGGCTGGCCGAAGGTTCACCTTTCAACAAGACAATGACCCTAAGCACAAAGCTAAAATAACGAAGGAGTGGCTTCAGAACAACTCTGTGACTGTGCTTGAATGGCCCAGCCAGAGCCCTGACTTAAAAGGAATGGGAGATGATCCCCAAATCCAGGTGTGAAAAACTTGTTGCATCATTTCCCAAAAAGACTCATGGCTGTATTAGCTCAAAAGGCTGCTTCTACTAAATACTGAGCAAAGGGTTTGAATAATTATGGCTGTGTGATATTTCAGTTTTTCTTTTTTAATAAATTGCAAAAAACTCAACAATTCTGTTTTTTTTCTCTCAATATGGAGTGCTGTGTGTACATTAATTAGGAAAAAAATGAAATGGCTGCAATATAACAGAGTGAAACTTTAAGGGGGTCTGAATACTTTCCGTATCCACTGTGTATAAAAAATAAAATACTAATTACAGTGAAAGAAAAACAGCACCATTTTGTGAGTCAGTTCTCTCACACACCACAGTGAAGAGTTGGTACTGCAAATCGTGGTTCTCAGTACTAAGACTTTTAACCATCTTTGACTTTCTGTCGCAGGCCTTTACTTGTGCAGTATTAATTATAATTTAAAAGCAGCTTTAATAAAATTGTACAGTGTATGCTCAGCTTCACGTTGTGCTGGAATAATCCATTACATTTATATAGCGATTTTCATAATACTCAAGACGCTTCACAATTTCACTCATTATTCATTCACTATTGATGCAGATGATGCAGGAGTCACCATTTTTCATGTACAGCCCTTGGTGGAAAACAAAGCCAGATCATGATTTTCCGTTCTGTTCCATTTGTTGGAAATGTAACTGGATAATCTAAAAAAAAAAAAAAAACAACAACATTCTAAACTGTGCCAGTTGTAAAACCACAGTGGCTTCTCCCGCTACTGCTATGTGAGGGCGCGCTCAGTGTGACTTTTCTTTCATTTCCTATGAACCTCTCCTCTCTCTTCCGGCCTTTTCATGTATTCCTTTGCACTTATCTGTAGAGGTATTGAAGATGTTTGTGTTAGCGTCAGTTCTTGTGATGTGTGTGCTTAAACTTGTGTTCTCCTCACAGGCCACGTATCAGTTAGCTCCTGATGAGAAGCGGAGGGACTGCGGATTGAATGTTTTAGACACTTACTTCAATAATGGGGTAATACACCCTCATACTCAAAACAGCCATGCCGCATGGGTGACGGGTGTATGCCTGGCCCTTGTGTTTTGCCCATTTTCACAGCACATTCTCTTTCTGTTCCCCTTTCAAGTCGGCAGCCCATCTGCCCGGCGTACCTCAAGATGTGGTCGCTGGGTGCCGGGAGAGACTTGAACAGAGTCCTTGTAAGGAGCTCTTCAATGACTGCACCAAGTAAGTCGCATCTTCTCGACATGTACGACCCTTTGGTTGACTTTTTTAAAACTGTGCATGGGTCGAACTGAATTTCCCCTTTTAGAATGGATCTGCGCTTGTAATGAAAGGAATGTTTGTCAGAGGCTTTCTTTATGACGAGTCTGGGCCGTCACAGCTTAGTGGCAACAGCAGAACTGCTCTCCTTCACTGTGTGTTTGCACACTGTTCTGTGTGCATCCTGTCACTAGTGATGATGAGGCAGCTGGCACCTGGTGCGCAGTTTTACACACATACACCCACAAAGACTTGCAGATAAAAAGTGATTGAAAAGGGGGAAAAAGTTTATTGGGCAAAGAGATCATCCGGATGGCTGGCATGAAAACAACTGCAGCCTCAGTGTTCGTATACATGCACACAAGCACACACACTTGCAGGTGTTTCAGCTGCCGGTGCTGCAAGCCAGGAGGAGCAAACAGACCAGGGATTATAAAACTGAACTTGCTTCTCACTACATGGCTTGATTTGGAATTCACCACGCTTGTTTCACTTGCTAAAATTTCCTCTCATTTGTATTAGGAGTGTCCCGATCCAACTTTTTCACTTCCGATCCGATACCAATATCAGTCTGATCCGATATCAGGAATGATCATACACGCATTACTGAATTTGCAGTATGGAATGTTATAAAAAGCTTGATGAAGTGATATTACTCAGAGAAAACAATAATCAGCAGCGGTAGGTATGAGAAAAACTGACCCATTTATTATTAACCAATGGGTTAGTTACATAAAGTAACTTTAAAAATAAGAATGTACTGCAATTGAATAAAATGTATAACAATTATATTAGGAAATCCTGGAAAATAACTTCAATAAAACGTCAATAAAACCAGAAATTGCAACCACCACATAAACATAAGAATATTCTACATTTGAGTAGATTAAATAAAACATAAATTAGAAAACCATGACAAATAATCTGAATAAATAAATACAAAGTATGCTTTTAAAGTGCTAAATAATTAACAGCCTATTTTTTCAGCCTGTCTATTCTTTTTCTTTACTGTCAACATATGGTGAGAACATCATTTTCTTTGTCCACATGTGCGACAATACACTTGAACTTCCTAAAGCAACTGGCAAATTTTGTAGACAAAAACGAAGAAAGAAACGAAGGCAGTGATGTATTTGAAAATTCAGTCAATAAACAACTTTAAACATGGAACATTTACTCTTACTCCTTGCTACTAGTTTGCAAGCCTTTGCAAGCTGTTGTTGTGATCATGTGGATTCTGCATGCCATCCTTTCATTGCTGGATAAGAGTGCTGGAGCAGCGCGTGGAATGGATTGCTTGCATATGAGTGGTAAAATCGGAGAGTTTAGATCTAGTCCGATCCCATCCTCGTTTTTTGCTGACATCGGACCGATTTTCGATCTAAAAAATCAGATCGGGACACTCTTAATTTGTATACCACGATGACACCAATACTCAGGAAACTTTGTCAGGTTTACTTTTCCGATTATGTATACACTAGTAAATTTTATTTTAACAAATTTCCATTCTCATTTTGGCTCCTTGAATCATCAATAATCAATGAAAAAAAATCAATTAATTGCTCTCGGGAGTAACATGGATGTTACTCTGCTTTTCCCATCCATACTGTCTGCCATTTCACTGTATTGTCATACTAACTAAGAGAAATTTGAGGTCAAACCTCAAATTCCTTGCTTTGTGGGTAGGGTTGTCTCTTCAATCTTCCAGTGTTCCAGCCAAATTCAAGACAACTACAGGATTAATTTAAACTAGCCATAAAATAGCTCACAATAAAATCTTTGTGATTTATTGATGTCATTGCAGTTCTGATGATTAAGCGACTAATGGCATAATTTCTCTATAATCTCGTACAATATACAGTGGACACGGAAAGTATTCAGACCCCCTTAAATTTTTCACACTCTTCTATTGCAGCCATTTGCTAAAATCATTTAAGTTAATTTTCCCCCCTCATTAATGTGCACACACCACCCCATATTGACAGATTTGATTTTTTGCAGATTTATTAAAAAAGAAAAACTGAAATATCACACAGCCATAAGTATTCAGACCCTTTGCTCAGTATTTAGTAGAAGCAGCTTTTTGAGCTAATACAGCCATGAGTCTTTTTGGGAATGATACAACAAGTGTTTCACACCTGGATTTGGGGATCATCTGCCATTCCTCATTGCAGATCCTCTCCAGTTCTGTCAGGTTGTATGGTGAACATTGGTGGGCAGCCATTTTCAGGTCTCTCCAGAGATCCTCAATTGGATTTAAGTCAGGGCTCTGGGTGGGCCATTCACGAACAGTCACAGAGTTGTTCTGAAGCCACTCCTTCGTTATTTTAACTGTGTGCTTGGGTCAATCTCTTGTTGGAAGGTGAACATTTGGCCCAGTCTGAGGTCCTGAGCACTCTGGAGAAGGTTTTCATCCAGCATATTCCGGTACTTGGCCGCTTTCATCTTTCCTTCGATTGCAGCCAGTCGTCCTGTCCCTGCAGCTGAAAAACACCCCCACAGCATGATGCTGCCACCGCCATGCTTCACTGTTGGGACTGTATTGGACAGGTGATGAGCAGTGCCTGGTTTTCTCCACGCATATCGCCTTGAATTAAGACCAAAAAGTTATACCTTGGTCTCATCAGACCAGAGAATCTTATTTCTCACCATCTTGGAGTCCTTCCGTCGGACCACTCTGCCATAAAGCCCTGACTAGTGGAGAGCTGCAGTGATGGTTGACTTTCTCGAACTTTCTCCCATCTCCCGACTGCATCTCTGGAGCTCAGCCACAGTGATCTTTGGGTTCTTCTTTACCTCTCTCCCCGATTGCTCTGTTTGGCCGGACAGCCATTTCTCGGAAGGGGTGTGGTCGTCCCAAACGTCTTCCATTTAAGGATTATGGAGGCCACTCTGCTCTTATGAACCTAAAGTGCAGCAGAAATGTTTTTGTAACCTTGGCCAGATCTGTGCCTTGCCACATCTCTTCTGTCTCTAAGCTCTTCAGGCAGTTCCTTTCACCTCACGATTCTCATTTGCTCTGACATGCACTGTGAGCTCTAAGGTCTTGTATAGACTTTTTGTGTGGCTTTCCTAATCAAGCCCAATCAGTATAATCAAACACACCTGGACTCCAATGACTGTGTAGAACCAACTAAAGGATGATGAGAAGAAATGGACAGCACCAGAGTTAAATATGAGCGTCACAGCAAAGGGTCTGAATGCTTATGGCTGTGTGATATTTTAGTTTTACCTTTTTAATAAATCTGCAAAGATTTCAACCATTCCGTTTTTTTCTGTCAATATGGGGTGCTGTGTGTACATTAATGAGGGAGAAAAATGAACTTAAATTATTTTAGCAAATGGCTGCAATATAATGAAGAGTGAAAATTTTAAGGGGGTCTGAATACTTTGCGTACCCACTGTACACATCTCTATCAAATTTCTTACTTGAAATAACATACACCAAATCAACTTAAACTGCGAAATGAAGACACACCGTAGTAGAAAAAAAAAAAAAATTACTGGAACCAAATTCGGCTTGCTATTTTCTTCCCCCAGACAGCCACACAATACTGCCTGAAAGCTTGCATTTATTGCAAAGATAAATGCTGTTTGGCATCTTAACATCTGGTCCAGAATTTAATGTGATAATCAGAATCACAATACCATCAAAGGAAAGAAAACAAACAAAAAAATACATTGACAGGTTTTAGCGATGATGATAAGAGGCTAGAAAAACAGCACACTGAAGAAGCATGGGACACAGCATGCACTTTTTAGTATTACCGAAACTGGACTGTGCGCTGAGTGTCTGAGTGTCATTCCTTCATTCATTCCTTTCACTATCATTGCTATTTATAATCCCTTGTGGACCATGGCCTTAAATATGTAATTCTTTCTCGGTCCCCCGCCCCCGAGGGAAAGCCCAAACGAAAGCATTGTGCTGCACGTGGAAACATTACATTTTCACAGCTGGTTGCAGATCAGAAAGTATTGGTTCACTCGTGGGTTTTCCTGCATTGCTGTGGAACTTTGTCATACCGAGTTCAAACGGGTATGCTTGCCCTAATTGCCCATATTAACATGTCTGCTGTTTTTTCCCTCTTTTCTTTTTCCTGCTTGGCCTTCCTCAAACAATAGCCATATTGTAGCTGTGTTTATTTCTGTTCCCAGCGGTGTCTGTCAGGGGCTGGGAACCCAGCCAGCCTCTGTTTGACTCCTCCTTCTCGAGTATCTGGGGACAATTTTTACCTCCAAGACAAAGTCAAAATTTTTCATCTAACTGAGCTGGGATAACAGAATTTTATTGTGGAAGAAGACACTTGCGACCGGAACTTGGTTACCCCAAAACATGCTGCTGTTTGTGTAAAGAACACACAAAATTTTATTTGTTTTGAGTTAAACAGCACATCACCACTTAACAATACTTTCCAATGACCAGTATCACTCCCTGCTTAAGAGACAAAATCTTTCCTTTCCGCAATGTGACAAAGATCGCTCATAAAAAGAGCCCGGACGCTTTGGCCCCTGTCTCACTGGCTAGGAGAGTAATTGGCGACCTGATGGTGACCTGAGTCGCCGCTGGTTGTGGAGAAATCTCTGTGACATCTCCTGAAGTCTCTTTTATACTACCCGGGTCACCAGCGAGTCGAGGTTTAATTAGAGACCTTTTAGGGACTCCTCTATATGCTCACTATAAGGGAAAAAGCTTAACATAGCTTGTCACCAAACTGCAATCAATTGTCACGATAATGTATGTGGACATCTCTACTTATGGCCACGTCAACCTCTGAAAATATCAGAACGATCACCCCAAAATTTAGGATTATATGGACGTTAAGAGTTTTCTTGTATTTAAAAAATAAAAAATAAAAAAAAAAGTTAACGTAGCTTGTTGTCACATAACTGCAGCAATTGTCACCAAAATGTATGTGGACATCTTTACCTATGCCCGCTTCAACCTCTGACAATGTCAGAGCAATCACCCATATATTTTGGATTTCATAGTCCTTTAAGCGTTTTCCTCATTAGAGGACTGTCCCGGTGCACACACAGCACAAACACACACATAATATACGATATCAGCCAGGTGAATTGGTTGTCACGTTGTCTGGAGACATCTCCCAGACGTCTTCCTGGCGAGAGCACAAGCACAATTTTGGTCTCCCGGGTCCCGGAATCACCGCGACTACACAGCCTCGGTGTCAGTCTCTGCCATGTCTCCGCCATTGACAGTGAGTCATATGTAACTTGGTTATGTGATTACCTTACATTTGCTTTTACCAAGCATGTAATGCCACTTTTCTGGAATCTGTACCCCTGTTTTGTCAACCACCGTTTCCTGATCATCTTTAGTGATGAAATAACTCTGAGTGTGCAGGGGAAAGTGTCGTTGGCATGTGTGAACATGTTTCTAACATATTTTTAGAATAGGAGACCAGCAGGAGCCTCAGATGGCTTGAATAAATATAGTGAAATTTTTTTTTTCTAGTGCATCCTTTATTCTGTCAGAAGTGCTCGTTAATAAACAAGCACTTTAACTAAAACAGTAGTTTTAGTTATTTCATTCACTTTTCATTTGTTTGGTGAACATTAATAAATTATATAAAAAGCTGTATGTGAGCCGGCATGCACACTTTTTGCTTGACCCTGTTGGTATTTTAATCACCATGCAGTCAAAGCAGCTAAAGACATCATACACAAGCCAGGTGTTCAGGGTCAAGTCAACTTTTAGTGACAATTGACACTTTCAAGAAAGTTTTGTGTTGCCACCTTTTCCATCAATAGAGCATAAAGCAAATTCACCAAACTAAACTACATGTAGAGGTTGTGGTGATTTAAACAAATAAATATTTAAATTTTTCTTTAGTCATTGTCTGTTGCTGTCAGTCATATCAGAATCAGAATCATCTTTATTTGCCAAGTATGTCCAAAAAACACACAAGGAATTTGTCTCCGGTAGTTGGAGCCGCTCTAGTACGACAACAGACAGTCAATTTACAGAACACTTGGAGACAGAAAGACATTGACAAAAAAACAAACAAAAAAAAAAAAAACAGTCACTGAGCAGTAAAGGGTTTATTTGTCAAGAAATTGTATAACTTTTTTTCTGGATAGAAATGTTCTGTAACATCTTTCCTAAATAGATAAAATGATGAAAAAAATAATAATTCATGTCTCCCCAGAATAGTTCGTGATTATCTAAGTGGCGCACCATTTTCCTCCTACCAGGAGTCCATGTACTTCTCTCGCTTCCTGCAATGGAAATGGTTGGAGAGGTAAGAAGCTAGTGTTGTTGTGTAGCATCCACTCTCCTTTGATACTGTAGGATGTTGCATTGTTGTTTCAACAGCATCAGAAGTGTGGCTTCATATGGTTGATACTGGAGAAACAACATTGATATCCTGTACAGACCAAGAGTATGTGGAAAGTTTTAACAATTTTAACCAGAAATGGCAATTTCTTCATAAACTGCATTTAAATGCTAAGGGACTACCACAGAGTATGCCTCTAGAGGCTTTGAGAAATAAAGTGGAACCTCCTTCTTTCATGCTGCTTGACTTTAGAGGTAAAGTTAACCAGTCATACAGTATATTAGTCAATCAGGTATACAATAAAACACCCTTTTAACATCAAATTCATAATTGTAATCACAGATGAGTAGTAATGCACGCACCTCACCAATTGAACTCAGAAAACGTCCAATATTTTGGAACTGATGTTTACGCTGAGAAGAGTAATGGCCCACCCACACATTTTGCACATTTTGTTTCTTAAGTTTGAAGCTGTTGAGAGGGTGCACAGCAAAGGAAGCACAGTTATTACACATTTGTGACGCACAGTTGCCCTCGGATGGAAGCCTACTCTAGCTCGGCATTCTCACAGTAAATAATACTGTAAATGCTTTTTTTTTCAAAAACTAATGGTAGTTTCTTTTAGACAGGTCCTTGCACCCAAACACAAATGTGGTGATTGTCGTTGTTGGTTCTGTATGACTGAATGCTTAATAATGAATGATCATTTGCATAACTGCAGGGAACTGAAGTAGTGTGAATTAATAATATTAAATTACAGCTTTGTTCAGTCTACAGCTTCACATGTTCTGAACTGAATTATCCATCAGTTATTGTATGACATTTTATCTTATGTCATTCATCCTCCCTTTCCATTCCAGGCAACCAGTAACCAAAAATACCTTCAGACATTACAGAGTACTAGGAAAAGGTGGATTTGGCGAGGTGAGTGTCACCAAGATTAAGATTAAACTATTTATAGGGATGCAATGGTACTCTTGAAATCTATCTGATTTTAAGTAACCTTAAGGGTTAATGCGACGTCTTTCATGAGTTGACTCAATTGAATGTTGGAAAATCCTGGAGTGTGATGTTAACTTCCATTAGTTACTCTTTGACACCAAATGATGTTTGTTCATGTGTCCTCGCCGCTTGTTTTTCCAGGTTTGTGCCTGCCAAGTGCGCGCCACCGGTAAGATGTACGCCTGTAAAAAGCTGGAAAAGAAACGAGTGAAGAAAAGAAAAGGTGAAGCAATGGCACTAAACGAAAAACGAATTTTAGAAAAAGTTAACAGTAGTTTTGTAGTAAGTACTATTTTCTTATTCAATCTTCATAACAAATTGTTTGCTGTGTGTGTGTAACCGTTTGTGGCTGCAAATTGAACAAATGGCATGTTTGCAAAACTTAACAATCAGCTGTCAAAGTCAGAGCTGTGTTGCTTTTTGTCCACACCTGTAAATGTGCTTCTCATGTCCAGTGGGAATATAGGTAATTAGATTTTTTAAGAAAAGTATTTTAAAAATGTACCAATCAAATCATATCACATGCCATATGATAATTTTGACCAGCTGCAGGTAATGCTGGACTGCAGCAATCTCAGCAAATATATTTGTGTACTTGTGCTGATGAGCATTTTTGCAAACATGTCAACTTTTATTGTATTTGAAGCACTCTGCTTTAATCATATGGGAATGCTTATAAAATGTTCATTTAATGTCTTGCTTCTTAGTGGGAATGACATTGTTACTGATTTCATGTGAAGTGCAACACAATCAAAAGTTTCTCCGAGGAAAATATTTACACTTTTAAAGACTCATGGAAGTTTTCCTGGGGCATTTTTGAAAAGACTTGCATAAATATCTATACCATAATACATAAATATGGGTGCATATAGATGCTATGTAACATTATCTGTGGCGCCACAATAGCACTGCATGTTTCCTTTATTAAGAAACAAGGTATGTGCCTTGTTTCAATGACATTGTGTCTGTGATGGAGTTTGGTGGCACCCAACACACTGCATGCAGCATGTAGAAGAAAGCAGTTCAGTGTCCTTCCTTTGAGTATGTGCGCTAGAACCCCCCCCCCCCCCCCCCCCCTTCTAAAAATGATTAACCTGCCACTGTAGCGCCATGCCTAAAGCTCTTCATAGTGTTATTGCACTTGGCTGATTTTCCTATAGAGGTATTCTATAAACTGAGCCATAGTCAAGAGCAAGTGGTGAGTTTTGGCTGCCACTTGAATAGCAAGTTTAAACACTCCTTTAGAGAGTCACCAAGCTTTGCGTTTCTTGTGTGCTGGACCAAAGCACAAAGGGGCAGGAATGTGAAGCTGGCTGTCTTTAACATAAGAGGACGTCTGGAAACTAAACTTAATTTTGTATATTATTTTTCAAGTCAGATGTCCTCTTTAAAAATCATTTTACAGTATCTCATCCTTTTTATACCTGTGATGGAATGTACTGTACATGATATTTGTGAATTTTGCTGTTTTCGTTTCTTCTTTCTCCGCTCATCTGTTAAAATGTACATTAGGTAAACATGCATCACTTTTAAACCTGTTCAGTTGCGCTTGATGACATCCAATATTTGTAGTTATAAAACCCGGAATTCCGGTTCTTTCCATTTCTGAGCTCAGACATCATCTCAGGTGTACAGGCAGGAAATGAAAATGAGTGTTATTTTTGTCAAAATGATTGTTCCACAGACAAGATTTTTTTTACCCCAAGTGTGTCTATTTCTATTCTATCTTCCAAATTGGATAAAAAAAAATGTATTTCCATTTTGTGTCAAATGTCCTGAGTAAGTGTGCCCATGGAACACAATGTGACTGCTTATTGTACACCCTCACATTGATGGTCTACGAAAGGGCCTCTCCATGTTCTCCATTTGAAACTAATAGTTTTTTGAGTTGTTGTATTGTGATGATGCGTGAGCTATGTTGAGTGTCTTGCTTGAGTGAGTCATGGCGCTCACACTGGCGCACATATTTAAGGAGAATGGAGTGGGCTTGTTACCGAACCTAAACTCTTCAAGCTTGTCACCTGGGATTAACATGATTCTTTGTGCATGTGTGTGCGCGCACATTTGTGTGTGTGTTCATTCCCTGTGCTGCAGGCAGCACTGATGACTCGTCCTATATCTCTCCATCTACAAGAGCTGCTCTGTTGCCTAGCAACACTGACCAAACAGCAGTAGCAAGGAGAAGAGTCAAGTGCTCTCTGAAACCCCTCATAGCTCTCTCCTGTTCTTTGTCTTTTTGATCAGTGCTCTCTATTCGTCAATATATATTGTTACCTTATGTTTTCACATTTTAACAGAGCCACATGTTGTAGTGTGCATGTGTGTATTACAGAACATTGTTAGCTTTTGCTCCCATCGCCATCAGTTAGCAAAGAGCCACTCACTTCACTGGCTTGGTTGCCATTTTCATCAACTCCTAAACCAAAGACAAGACCATTGAAAAAACAAACTTGTCTTTGTCAAATATTCATTCCTACAAGAACTGAGGAAAAAAGTTGACTTTTAAATCAGATGTTAATGTCAAGTAAAATGCTTTAGAGAGCTTGTAAAATTTTCATTTGACATTAAAATGTGTTAGGATTAAGGACACAATGTGTTTCCTGCTGCCAAGATAAACAGAGGGGTCAGTTGTTAAAGACTGGTAGTGTCTTGTTTATCCTGCTTTCTCCCTTCCAGTGCTTTGTGTGTTGGGGATGCACATGATATCACACAAGAATTTTCCCACACCCTCTTGTGGACAGTTACTGACTATGTAGTCTAAAGCAGATGGGATTTCTCCCAGTCGAAGTAACATCCTGCTTGTACAGCACTGATACACACATTCAACACACATTCTCAATTCCCTGCATGTCTTTGACCTCAAGGGAGATATGGGATGGTTGGTGGGAATGATGAGGGGAAAACTGAGTTTAAAAAAAAAAAAAAAGAAAAGGCCGTAACATATTAGCCTACAGATGGAAAAGAAGCTTCCGAGTAACCACTTGATCTAGATCTAGATCTATACATCATTGACAAATGTATAGAGACAGCCTCTGAATCAGATTGTTACTCAATCGTGGGTTGGGTTCGATCTCTTAATTCCCTGAATCTTAATTCTTCATTTTAACCAGTCATTTTGGACAATTAAAAGTCTTCTATTTAGTGGGAATAGTTTGGGGAGGGCCGCTTTCTATTCTGTCATGACCAGTGCGCTAAGCAAGGTCCAAATGGCACGGTTGGTTGAAATTCATGTGGAAGAATCCCATCAAACACATTGGGAAGAACTCGAACCCAGATTATCCACCAGGCCCTCTCATCCAAGATCAGTAATGTCAGACCTCACAGATGTTCTTCTGGATAAAAGGATGAAAAAAAATCACATTTTCTTCCATTTTTACCTTGCTAGTGTTGTGGCTAGTTGTTTCAATACTAATCAGAGATATACTGTACTATTCATGTGTGAGGGGGTTTCAGTAGTTCAATATAAATTACTTTTCTGGCAATAAAAAAAAACATCTTGAAATGTCTACATTACCTATTGTACATATATACTGACATGTTGACGTGAACTGTTCTGCTCCTGGTCTCTTACATCTTCTCTTTTATCTCTTCCACCTCCATTTGCCCCATATATAACTCCGTCCCTCTCCCTCCTTGCCGCCTCTACTCCAATTTGCCCCTTTTCCAGGTTAGTTTAGCATATGCCTATGAGACCAAGGATGCCCTGTGCCTGGTGTTGACGATAATGAACGGTGGTGACTTAAAATTCCACATCTACAACATGGGCAACTCTGGATTTGACGAGCAGAGAGCCATCTTTTACGCTGCTGAGATCTGCTGTGGCCTTGAGGACCTGCACCGTGAGAGAATAGTTTACAGGTTAGCAAAGATGGACACGGGAGTTAATTGATGAAATATTATTTCTTATTCATGATGACTAGCGGCAGACTATAGCATTCTCTGACATTGTACCATCACAATAATAATAATATCAATAGTTAAATAAATCACAAAATATCTGAGGGTGATATGGGGGTGCTATTGGTATTCCTGGGGAACATTAACACCCTGTGGCGTTGCATTAAAAAACTTAGTTTATAAACATTCCCAGGTGTCTTAATTACAGGTCCCTGTCATGCATCAGTCAAAATACACAAAGGATAAAGAATAACAGTACACTAAACATCCACTCGTAATATTATTGAAATTACTGGGATTTGAGGGGGCAGTTCTGTCTCATGAAAATAAGAACACTGTTCACCCCACACTCCTTTTTTACTGGACCATGATAGGGGTGGAGCAAGGGCCTCGCGACTAGACAGCGTTGCCAATTAAGTGACTGCCGACTAGTGACAGATTAGCAACATTCTGACTCCCTCCAGAGTGGGCCTAGTTCACCCCTCCACATCCGAATAGCAAGCGAATATAACTCGTGCGAAGCCAGCGCGGCCTCTTTCAACCATTTCCAACACTGCAACTTGGCAGCAGACACATCGGCAAACGTACATACGTCCCGCCCCCACGTCTACAATTTCACTGAACATTCGTGTATGTGCCGGTTATTAGAAGTTAATGCCGATAATGCTGTTATCTAATGCTAATGTGAACTAATACTGCAGCTTTGCTTACCATGTGGCTTTGACATAATAGAGTTTCTAGGTGGGGCTGGACTTTGGCCATCACGTATCCCTGCCCAGCCAAGGTGCTAAATAATGGGTGGAGAAAATCTGGAGCTGTATTACAACCCCAATTCCAATAAAGTTGGGACGTGTTAAATATAAAAACAGAATACAATGATTTGCAAATCATGTTCAACCTATATTTAATTGAATACACTACAATGACAAGATATTTAATGTTCAAACTGATAAACCTTATTGTTTTTAGCAAATAATCATGAACTTAGAATTTTATGGCTGCAACACGTTCCAAAAAAGCTGGGACAGGGTCATGTTTACCATTGTGTTACATCACCTTTTCTTTTAACAACATTCAATAAATGTTTGGGAACTGATGACACTAATTGTTGAAGCTTTGTAGGTGGAATTATTTCCCATTCTTGCTTGATGTACAGCTCAGTCAAGTAACTGTCACTCGGATATGCCATGATATTTTTAACATAAAACATTTGTCACAGAATGAGGATGTTGATTGTCAAAGCAGAGGAATATTTTACAGGTGAATATTTATCTACCATAAACAATTTTACAAGAGTGCACATGAAATTGAAGCGCGTGGATTAAATAAAAACCTATTGAATATATGCGCTGTACTTAACATTTTCTGTGTAGTAATTTATTGTTTAAGAATATCATTTTGTATAAATATTCTAAATTATACAGGGCCATATTCTCCCATTCTCGCCTGAGTCCTTTTTTATGTGATATCGATGGAAAAACCAAAAAAGCGTTATTCACTGACAGCTGAGGCGGGCTTTCAAATCATGGAAAGTGGATCTTTCTTGAGACTTGTGAATGTCATTGAAATCCATGAAAATAATAAAGATCACTTTAATTTTGAAGATTCCTTATCTAATGTTTGTGTAGTCAACCAGTGGGGACTGTGAACTATTATTAGTATAGTGGCGTATATTGTAACTGCATTCTAACTTGAAGTGCAATATAATGTTTAACCTTTCTGTGGCTCTTGACTTACTACAGCCTCAGGAAAAGTGCTTAAATAAATAAAATTGAACTCAAGGCCAGATATGATAGGAAACAGCCACCCAGAGTGTGTATCTGGAATGAAGGAAGTTGGTGGGAGAATTGGTGGGAGAACCTTTTCCCTCGCACACATGGGAGAATATGGCCCACACTGTATATTACATAGGGTTGGGCATTGTTTGAATTTGAGAGATTCCGGTCCCGATTCCGGTGCCTCATTTCAATTCTGGTTCCAAACAATTCTTAATTCGGTTTCTTTTAGGGGGCTGGGTAAAAAAAGCTTGCATGGTTTAAATAAAGGGTGTCCAAATTTTGAACCTCCATTTTCTTAGCAGCCTGCAGCATAAACTTTTAGTCCCGGTTCCAATCTGTTCTCGATTCTCGATGCCCAACGCTAATATTATGTATATTATTATTATGTATATTATAGTTTTTGCAACTAAATGAGTTATGGAACAATTTTTTATTCTTGTCTTTTACTAGGGATTTGAAACCTGAAAACATCCTTTTGGATGATCGTGGTATGTCAATGCTTCTTCTTTCACATCAGATCTGTTTATTGGAATGCATCTTGGCAAGAGAGAGACATTTGCGTGCTATTGTTGTCTAGAATGAGCCAATAAGAAGGACTGAATAAATCAAAAGTCGCTGAGTTCAATGTATTTTGTGCAAACACCGCAGCATAGAGTATAGAGTAACCAGTCTTTCACAGGTTTAAGAAGGCAACTCTTGATTGTTAGCTCTCTCTTTGCTGTGTACTATCTCAGTGCTGCCCTTGTGAAATCTGTGTTCAACCATCAAGATTACAATGTATAGACCTATTGTCATGTTTCTTTGAAAGCCTAAACTGTTGTTAAATAACTGTATACACATTCTATAGGTCACATCCGCATTTCAGACTTGGGTCTTGCTGTGCAAATTCCCGAAGGAGAGACGATACGAGGGAGAGTAGGCACTGTTGGATACATGGGTATGTAGTGGACTTTTTGTCGAACACATTTGTGCTCCATCAATAGGCATGACTCCTACCCCTGTCAAAATATTATTTGCAACTTTTCTTCATCTGTCCTTCCTCAGCTCCTGAGGTAATCCAGAATGAGAGTTACACCTTCAGTCCAGACTGGTGGGGTCTGGGCTGTCTTATCTTTGAGATGATCCAAGGCCAGTCACCCTTTCGCAAGCGCAAAGAACGTGTCAAGCGGGAGGAGGTGGACAGACGAGTGCGTGAGGATCAGGAGGAGTACTCTGATAAGTTCTCTGAAGAAGCAAAAGATATCTGCCGACAGGTGAGGCTGAATGGATAGATGTTAGTTGTATGTCGCTTGGTTAAAAACTGAAGGAATCCTCATCTTGGGGTTAGTGACTTAAGTTCAGTATACTGGATAAGTGGTATGATACCTGGTATTTCCTTTGTCATCAATAAATATGACTATTGTGTTAGCTCAGCCTTTACCTTATTTGTGGCATATATTCAAGGTCCTGGCAACACTGCTTTTTATGACATTAAATAAAAATAATTGGGGGTTGCGGCCATTCATTATTCGTGAGTATTCCTATTATATCAATATATATTATAAATATATATAGTACATTCAGACCAGTATGGTACACTCACTGCTTGGCACCCATTCATCATTCTTATGCTATGTATAGTAGGCTACTTACTTAAAGAGGAGCAACACACATTGCAGTAGTTTAATTTGGTCAACAGATAATTAAATGCACAATACGGTGAAATGGATAGACTAAATGTAATGCAAACAAAGCTCATGTTCTTTTAATAAACACCCTCACACAAAAAAACTGAAGACAAGCAGCCAGATAGCCTTCATTGTTGCCCTTTGTCTACGATGCTGAATTCAGTCCACCTGACCCTTTCATGATATCACACTGCCACCCACCCCCACACGTCACGTGGTGCAAACACATTTTACATTAGTTTATTGTTGGAAACCAAACTGTGACAAGCTTGACTGAATTGCAATTGCTTGTGTGAAATTGTGGTTTTATAGCCGTTCAATTTATTATAACTAGGAAACAATATTTTTTTAATGCAAACCCGCTCATCTGTGCACCAAGAGGGAGCTACTGAGCTTATCTGTTTTGGAACCAGAGCGGATGAGACGTTTATTTGTGTCCTGCTGTGGAACATTCTGACCTGAGGTTCAACAGATTAGAAGACTCCCCAGAGGGAGGATGAGTGGGGAGAGCAAGAAGAAGAGAGTTTTTTTCTACAAGAAAAGTGGAGTAGAAAGCTGGGGGATGGGGAATGAGTCATGGAGCTTTTTCAAATAAGTATGATTATGATTTTTTGTTTTTTTTGTTTTTGGTTTTAATATGGTTGTTTTCAAATGTTGTCAGAGGCGAAGAGATAAATTCATTTGCATCTTATTTCATTTACATGTTTGAAATAAATACTAAAATTATAAAATAAAATGATAAAATAAGACCATGACCATGACTATGACCACAGCCTAAAATAGTCGTGATGTGAATTTTAAGAGCCAAAAGTGACAGGGAAATTGGCAGAGAGTGGTGCACTGACAACTGAAAAAAGGTGAACAGGAGAGGTGTGGTGAAAAAGTGAGCACACCACTAAACAGCACTCATCCACTTCACAAAGCCTTTGCTGTAGGTGGTGTGGCGGGAATATTATCCACAAGCTCTCAAAGCAACAGCAGCAGTGTGTTCTAATTCTAGCCATGATTGTTGTTGCATTAACTCCTAACTACGTGAATTACTATACATTACTGGTGGTCTTTGTTTAATTGCTTACAGTCAGATAATGAAGTCAAGAGGGTTACGTGCTAGCCATTTACTATGCATGTATGTGTTTTAGAATAAAACATAACTTTGGCACACCTCCCCTTCCTTGTACTTTTTACATTTTTGGATCAGCCTTAATTCACAGTAATTTATTTGATATTTTAAGTGTTACAGAAAATGAATGGATTTTAAGTTTTTGTTTTCTCGCCATCCTGCTAGCTGCTGGCTAAAGATCCCAAGACTCGTCTTGGTTGTGAGGGTCGCGGTGCCATAGAGGTCAAGCAGCACTCCATCTTCAGGAACATCAACTTCAAACGATTGGAAGCAAACATGCTAGAACCTCCTTTCAGCCCTGATGTAAGAACATCACACAAACCCAAGAAAGTATAAAGACCCACACAAAGCCACAGGTCAACATTCACTGTACTTCATTCGCAAGCTATTTAGAATATCTTTCTGGGTGGTGAAAAACAGGCCTTGGATGTGTTATTGTTTTAAATCCAAATTTGAAACTCACTTACATAAAATAAAGATGACCCCCTCATAGAAATGAAATCAGAGCCCCCTGTTTACAAATAATCTCTGCAAGTAGAACTACTCAGTGGTGAGCAGTTGAATGCTCTGTTCCCCGAGAGAATAGTTTCCTTTTAAGTGTCATAATTAGACTGACAGCGAGAGTGTAACGTAATTTTCCGTGTATAATGTGCACCCATGTATAATACGAACCCCCAAAGTTGACCTCAAAATTCTGGAAAACCCTTCTACCCATGTATAATGCATTTTTAAAATGCATGA
Source organism: Phycodurus eques (assembly GCF_024500275.1). NCBI lineage: Eukaryota > Metazoa > Chordata > Actinopteri > Syngnathiformes > Syngnathidae > Phycodurus > Phycodurus eques. The sequence continues at coordinate 11,504,406 of NC_084530.1, forward strand.
TTTTGCTTCTACCCATACGATCAAAACATGAAGTATTATCTGTATTTTGTTAGTTTTTTTTCAAAGAATTATTCTGAAGTTAAGCACTTTATTTGAACACATAATACTTTTTTTATTTACTTGCTCTTATTTTGAAATTCACAGCCCTACTTTTATTTCTTAAATGAGAAAACACACAATTGTGCTCATATGTTTGATTACCCAGGCAGAATTTGTAAGATGGATACAATTCTTTAAAGAAAACATGAAGGGCCAGGGGAAGCACATTTAATTTTATTTGAATGGGATTCAAATTAAACGGTCAAGAATTTCAGAAAAGCATTATCATTAAACAAAACATAACCATGAAGAAATTAATGATGGTTGTTGTTCAGTCATCAGTCATAAATAAAATAAATAAATATATAAATATTTCACAAATTCTGCCAGTGTATGTAAACTTATGAGCACAACTGTACATATATGCAGTCATATGTACCCCTGTCATATTGGAATAAAAGTGTACAGCTTTTTCATAACCACTAGATGGAGGCATACATTTATTTATTTTTTGCTCCTATACCTTTGTATAATGCACACTATTGACTTTTGACAATTTTGTGGGGGAAACAATGCGCATTATACACAATGCACACTATTGACTTTTGACAATTTTTGGGGGGAAACAATGCGCATTATACACGAGACATTATGGTAACTGTCCTGAGACTTGCCCGAGACCAGAACTCACCAAGACTTTTGGGGGTCGAGATCGAGACAAGACCAAGACTGAAACCATAAAATCATAAAAATAAAAATCCATTTTAATTTTATTGGCAGGTGTTACATACAGTTAGCTTACCTGTGTTTGTTTTCTTCCGAGATGCCCCCTAAAGCTCGACTTTGTTTACGCCATTTCAGTGAGTTGAACACTGCAAAATTTGCACTGTAGATTGTTTTCTTTTGAATGTTGTTTTAGAAGTCTTTGTGGTTGAGGAAGCCAAATGTAATTACCGTTGAGTTAGTGGACATATGGGCTGTCGCACCGCAGGTACCTTTGCAGGAACTATCCTAGCTAGCCTGGTGGCTTGAATTCCCCGTGTCCCCTATGAAAAAAAACTACCAGGGTATGGAAGGTTTCCCCTGGATTATTGCGTTCCTCCTGGAGCTACCAGGAACTCTTTGAGGGGATGGGCTGTGCTGACGAACGCTGATAGGTTGACAGACCTCTGTAGGCGTTTACTTTTACCTTCAAAGAGCCGCCATTATGCAGCATTACGCAAGGCTAGAAATAAGAGGATTAAAATACATTGAAAAGCAAAACTTTCAAACACCCGATCTTTACGTTTTCCTGTTGAACTGCACTTGGTGGGCAGCTGGGCTCGGCGGCGCCACGGCGGCAAGGTCCGCCGCTGGCCGACTCAGTCCCACTAAGGAGTGGAGGTCCGAGCCCAAGCGGGCGTGTGCGTCTTCCTTGGCCGGGCCAGAGGAGACGAACACTGCGTGAGGCTGGCGGGCGGGGACGCTCTGATCCTCCAATCCATTCAGTCGCCTTCCCAGGCAGGAGCTCCTCTAGCCTGCCGAAAAATGCCACGTTTGCCATAGTGCAAGAAAAGGAAATGGCTTTTTGTCTGTACGTTCACATAAATATTTACAATGTACACTTTTTTTTGTTTTGTTATGCATTTACTGATACCAAATACTTCACACTGCTATATTTAAAAACTGACTAAGAGCTGTCCATGTATTTTTTTATTTTTTTTTATTGAACCTTATCCAGAAGCTATTTGAATGCCAACCTGGCTGCAGACAGCAGAGTAAAACAAAGGAAGACAGGAGCAAATAGACATACAAACTGTACAATATGATATAGTAACAAGTTAAAGTCAGTCCGAGAGACAAAACCAAGACTTTTGGGATTCGAGTCCGAGAAAAGACCAAGACCTTCATAATTTTGGTTTCAAGTGTGACAACACTAGCAAAATCAATATTTGCCAGTACAGACTGGTTATCTGTTGATTTGTATTGTTATACTGGTTAGTAGTCGAGGCCGCATTGAGAAAAGAATGAGATTCCTCATTGATGGTTTTGGGCTTATCAACATTATTATTTGTCACTTTCATTCAGAATTTCCATGGGGGATTTAACGTCCACAGCTTTTTATTTCACTTTATGTTCCCGGTCTTCCCTGTATTTTTCTGTTAGCCTCGGGCTGTGTACTGCAAAGACGTCCTCGACATCGAGCAGTTCTCCACTGTCAAAGGTGTGAACCTTGACCCCACCGATGACGACTTCTACCACAAGTTTGTCACAGGGAGTGTCTCCATCCCGTGGCAAAATGAGGTAACTGCAGGATCTCGAAACTGGGATGATGTCATTGTTCCGTAGTGCAGTACATACAGAACGCGACTATCCTTGCGTCTTTGAAGGGTAGAATGTTTGATGGACCCCGACCAGCCATGTTATTATGACCACTTGAACAGTACAGTATAAGGATAGGCAATATAAGTGCTCTATGAAATATTGTGCCTTTAAACGTTAATGTTCTGTTTTGTTTGACCCTGTCAGGGAGGTTTTATTGAATAATAGGTTAATTGTTGTTGTAGTTTGCGGTGGTGTCGAACTGTGTTGCATTATACTGAGAGCTTTTCCTAATAATTTGAGCTCCTCTCCGAATCAATTGAGATAACCAGACTACTGGACACAGCCCTCATTATGATGCAGTGCAGTTCTACACCACTGCAAACTACAACCACAATAATAAATATATTGTTAGATGAAGACATCTCTAATGGCACCTCTTCCTTTAAAATGTGCATTTTCTTTTCAGGCTAATTATTGTTTTTGTTTCTCATTTGTTGCACTAGTACTATTCTTTTTTTGATTAAGATGTGTTTTTATGGCACATTGAAATAAAGAAACTCAACTCATGGTGTCAATCAAAAGTGACCATTATTACCTTTGTAAAGCAGAACATTTGATACAGCTCTTGTATTGGTTGTCATTATTCAGTGAACCCCGGGCGATAATTGCGGGCGATAGGGACCGAGCCCTGCTGTAAATAGCAAAGAAATCGGAATTACCCCTTCCAAAATGTTTTGAATTTCCGGTATTAATAGTTTTAACTGTAAATATACCACCAAGTATGATCACAAAACAGTTTATCATTACAAAATCATTTTACCTAACACTTAAAAATAAATTGCTTACAGATTTGATGCGAAAAAATGCATCAGGAGTGCATGTGTACATGTGCATGCGGCGTAAACTCTTCATAACTTCTAACTACCTACGCTAAACTTAGCTGCTCTCTGACATACAAAGCTTGTCTCTTATGCCTAGATCAGACTACAGGATTTTATCCCTGATATTGGCCCGATTATCTATCGCAACCAATTTCCAAGATCGGCCCTGGCATAGTTTGTCGGGAACAACAAAACTTTTTGTAGTGTGACATATTCCACAACCAACGATTTGGCCCAACAATAGCCCCACGATGCCACAATGAAAGGTCTAACATGTTTTATTTTTTTGTATCTTCCGTGTGGTGTGACATAACAACGACAAGTCTCCGACAGCACACCTCGACGTCAACCAATAGGATTGCGTATTGCGACCGGCGCTTCGCCTCCCGTGCTTGCCGTGGTCAACATACTTGGTCGCTGTTGTCAAGATTTATTCACACGCACAAACCAATGTTTACCGAGGCTTTAGAGCATTTTGACAGAACGCTGGCTTGTTTACATACAACCGTTAGTGCTAGCACTAGCTTGCTAGGCTACATAACATTAATGTTGCCTCCTTGTGAGCCTCTTTGTATTAAAAGTACGTGAACATACCTCAAGCTCTTCTTGAATGGACAGCCCACTCCCAAGCACCGGTAACGACACCACACTTTCTCTTTTTGTTCTTTTTTTTCTTCAACACAGAAGATTGTAAAAGACAGGATACGCTGCTGCTATCGGAATACATGTAGTGTTGCCACAGATTTTATGGCAGTCTGACATAGTGCAATCGGGAAATACCACATTTGTCTTGTAGTCTGATCCAGGTATGAGTTGAGATAATCACTTCAACATACTTTCTTGACACCAATTTCTATTTAGACAGGGCTTTGGTGTGATTTGTGGCATCTTAGGGTATTTCAGAAAGAGTACAAAAAACATGAATAGGTGCGTTTTTCAGGAAATAGCTGAAGATAGATTCCACAGAAGATATAACAGCTCCAGTCTTGCTGTGTGAACTTTGCATGTGTAAATAGGTGTGAATAGTTGTTTATCTATATATGTGCCCTGCGATTGGCTGGCAGGTGTACGCCGCCTCACACCCAAGTCAGCTAGGCTAGGTTCTAGGTCCCGTGCGACCTTATTGAGGACAAGCGGTGTTGAAAATGGATGGATGCATGTGGTCATAATATTGTGGCTGGTCAGTGTATATCAATTTCCATCAATGTGATGATCCAGTTAGCATTAAACATGCCTAATTTACGCAATGTCAATTAGTCTTCCTAGATAGAGCTTCCTCTGCTGATCTGTGCACAACCTCGTTTTTGGTCTCGCAACAAAACCCACTTTTCAACCAAGCAGTCTTGTTCATTTCTGCTTTCAATGCAGTTTGGATGGTAAACATGATTTCACTTTTATTGACGTGATGTTGATAGCATTAGCTATTTAAATAATTTCACACTATGCCTGTGCAATGTAATGTAAACTATCTTTGAGCTGAATTAATAGAAATTAAGATGAGGACCATAACAACGAATAACAAGCATTGTGTGGTCTTCTTGACATGTGGCCATTTATTACAAAATGAAGACAAGCATTGTTAGAGAAATGGCAGATTTTTCTTCTTCTTATTCCACGGATGAATAAATAGTTTATTTTTGAACATGTTAGAAAAAGAGTACAAAACTAATTTTAATAGGCAAAACAATTGTAAACAATAGGTTAAAAGAAGCAAAATTCAAAACCCTGTCATGTAGTCAGCAGACCCCTTCCACTGCTGTTGGCACTTAAAAAAGTATACAGAACTGAATCATATTTCTTGGTGAAAACTGTGCTTATTTGTGCTTCATTCAAAAAACGTCCTCTCTCCTTACTTACATAGATGATTGAAATGGAGTGTTTCAAAGAAATCAATGTCTATGAGACTGATGGGACATTGTGTCCAGACCTGGACATGAACCGGCCTAACCCTCCACCAAAGAGAGGCTTCTTCTACCGCCTGTTTAGAAGAGAGGCAAGTGCTAATGCTCCGGCAACTCTCCGAGGGGGTGGGGGCTAAGGTACTTCCTTTCTTCCTGCTTTCCCTTCTTAGCCCTATCAAAAATCAATTAAATGACTCCTGTCTCATGTAATCTCAGCATTTTTAGGTTTCATTTTGCAGTTTGATTATTTCCAGGCTTCTATTTTCCTTTTTTCCCTGCTTTTCATTTCAGATATCTTCTGACTGTATTTGTGATTGCTTGCTTTTTTTCACTACAGGTAGGTTAAACCTGTTTGTTTGTGATAAATCACATCACATATGCCTCTTCCCCAGGTCTGTTTTAAGAGCGGTTACAGTGACGACGAGTTTGAGGAGCCCTCGCGACTTTAAACCACTCCCTTCACTCGCCAAAACATCCCCAACTCCCTTACCCCCTCACCCTTTGCCGCTGATCTTCATAAACTCCAGCCGAGTGCAAATCTTAGGAACTCAGTGAATGTTGACCTGTATTTATGAGCTGTATTAAAAGTGTATTATAATTAAAGAAAAAAAGTATGAGTTTAAAGATTTTGTACCTTTGTACTTGAATTTATGTCTAGATGTATATTTTCACTAAAGGTTGTATTGTACAAAAGCCATAAAAGTACCACTTGAATGCATACATTACATTTTATTGTCTTTGGAAATGAGTACGGATAATCTTTCTTTGGGCAGTTTTTTTTTTATTTTTATTTTTTTTAATTTTTTTTACGAAGCACAGTACAATTTATCTTTACTTTTCTCAATGTAGCATAAGGCATTTTTTATTTTTACGTGTGCTGTATGTTTCAAATTGATTTGGCCAATGACATGTTTTTAGCACATCAGATATACTCTATCCCAAAATTAACCCTTGTTGCCTCCTTAACCCTCATGGCCCAGGTATATCTGAATGAATTCTATCAATAATGCAGAATAAATCTGTTAATAACTGCTGTTGTTTCCCAGAAATTTTATAGTACATTACCCAAGTCCCTCCCGCCCCATCCTCTTGATTGAAGGTTAAGTATGGAACATGTACAGTATACCTCTTCCCAAGTTGTGCAGGTCTAGACGGCATGTTTGGCGTTTTGCTAGTATGTGTTCCGTGTGCCGGTGCCAACTTCTCAAGCACAGGTGACAGTGATTTTTTTTATTATAATTTTTTTTTCCTGACAGCTTTTGGTCAGAGTGTCCAACAAAAGCCCCTCAACAGTCCAAAGCCTGTGAATTCAAAGGCCCACAATAGTAATATCAGATGTCAGACCTTGTTTCCCCTCTGGAGCACAACTCTTAAGTAAATGTCTGTTATTAATCCTGCAAGCAGAGCAATGTGGGATTTCATTATTCCTGGCCCCTTTTTATGCTTTACTCCTATCCTTCTCCTGATGTGTCTAACCTTTGTTATTGTTATAACCTTTCTCTCGAAACTCTTCTTCTCAATGTTTTGCTGCCCAAGTCATTGAATTTTAGATACCTAAATTGATGCCGTAATATGAAAAATCTGATATGCAGCTGACGAGTGCGACATCTTAGTAAAACACCTCTGTTGAATAAAATGAACCACCATCACTTCTGTCAGTAACTGTTAGCATCTGCACTCAGTCGAGAATAGAGCTTCTGTACAGTAGATCATAAATAGCTTGCCAGATAGCCTACTAGCAGAGGATATGCAGCTACAGTGGGTATGGAAAGTATTCAGACCCCCTTAAATGTTTCACTCTTTGTTATATTGCAACCATTTGCTAAAATCATTGGGTTTTTTTCCCCTCAATGTACACACAGCACATATTGACAGAAAAAAAAAAAAAAAAAAACTGAATTGTTGAAATTTTTGCAGATTAAAAAAGGAAAACTGAAATATCACACAGCCGTAAGTATTCAGACCCTTTGTTCAGTATTTAGTAGAAGCAGCCTTTTGAGCTAATACAGTCATGAGTCTTTTTGGGAATGATGCAACAAGTTTTTCACACCTGGATTTGGGGATCCTCTGCTATTCCTCCTTGCAGATCAGTCAGGTTGGATGGTGAAAGTTGGTGGGCAGCCATTTTCAGGTCTTTCCAGAGATGCTCAATTGGGTTTAAGTCAGGGCTCTGGCTGGGCCATTCAACAACAGTCACGGAGTTGTTCTGAAGCCGCTCCTTCGTTATTTTAGCTTTGTGCTTAGGGTCATTGTCTTGTTGGAAGGTGAGCATTTGGCCCAGTCTGAGGTCCTGAGCACTGGAATGAGTGTGTTTTCGTCCAGCATATCCCTGTACTTGGCCGCATTCATCTTTCCTTCGATGGCAACCAGTTGTCCTGTCCTTGCAGCTGAAAAACACACCCACAGCATGACGCTGCCACCACCATGCTTCACTGTTGGGACTGTATTGGACAGGTGATGAGCAGTGCCTGGTTTTCTCCACACATACTGCTTAGAATTAAGGCCAAAAAATTCTATCTTGGTCTCATCAGACCAGAGAATCTTATTTCTCACCTTCTTGGAGTCCTTCAGGTGTTTTTGAGCAAACTCCATGCGGGCTTTCATGTGTCTTGTACTGCGAAGAGGCTTCCGTCGGGCCACTCTGCCATAAAGCCCCGACTGCAGTGATGGTTGACTTTCTAGAACTTTCTCCCATCTCCCAACTGCATCTCAGGAGCTCAGCCACAGAGATCTTTGGGTTCTCCTTTACCTCTCTCACCAAGGCTCTTCTTCCCCAATTGCTCAGTTTATTCGGACGGCCAGCTCTACGAAGGTTTCTGGTCGTCCCAAACCTCTTCCATTTAAGGATTATGGAGGCCACTGTGCTCTTAGGAACCTTGAGTGCAGCAGAAATCTTTTTGTAACCTTGGCCACAATTCTGACTCACATTCACACCTCCGGGCAATTTAGAGTCTCCAATTCATGCATGTTTTTGGGATGTGGGAGGAAACCGGAGAAAACCCACGCAGGGACGGGGAGAACATGCAAACTCCACACAGGCGGGGCCGGGGATTGAACTGTGAGGCAGACGCTCTAACCAGTCGTCCACTGTTCCCCCTGTGATATTTCAGTTTTTCTTTTTTTAATAAATCCGCATACGTTTTTACAATTTCATTTTTTTTTCGGTCAATATAGAGTGCTGTGTGTACATTGAGGGGGAAAAATAGCTTAAATTATTTTAGCAAATGGCTCCAATATAACAAAGAGTGAAAAATTTAAGGGGGTCTGAATACTTTGCATACCCACTGTATATTCAGTGACTTAAGCTGTTTATGCTAGATCAGGAGAGCTCTGTTTGTTGTAATAGCGCACAACATTTACTCTTCCATTAAAGACAGAGTAGTATGTTCTCTCTTGGAAATGACTAGTTTGAGGTGCTTTTTATGTGTGGAAAAAGGCAAAAATATAGGATTTGAACCCCTTCCAGTTCCAACAAAACTGAATATAGGGGTTAGCTGATCTTGTTCTCTTTGGGACTTGATTTTGGTGTATACGGTTGCTCTCAGAAGCTTTTGAAGTTTAGAGTTGTCCTTTCAGTGTAACTTCCGACCATCCGTTTTTAATGCTGTGAATACTCAGTTTATAATCATTAGCTTACTGTGTACATTAAATTGTATAAAAATGAAACTTTTGTTCAGTTCAGTGCATTAAATCAAGTTTGATCTGACCTAATGACGAACTTCAGTCAGTTTAAGTTCATTTAGTTTCTACAGTAATCAATTCTCATTAGTTTCATTAAAATAAAATAAATAAATAAAGCAAATTGTCTGCATTTCTTTCCAAATTCATAGTTTGTAATCATGGAGGGACTTTATGTGCACAGAATTTCTGTATTTGCATATATGTGACTGTGTGTATATATATTACTCCTCCTAGTTTGGTTTTCTCTTGTTCTAAAAAATGTCTGCCATTGCACATTCCATTATGATGATTCAAATGTGCCATGTACCTGCTGCTGGCTTGAGTCATTTTGTTTCTATTTGTTGCTCTCGGGCATGCTCTGATGCTGACTCTCTTGCCTTTGTAGATTTGATCCTTTTTAGTACTTCTAGCCTCAAAAACTTTGTACATTAAAAACTAAGCTGTAAAACCCATTTGCTCTAATAGAGAAACTAATGGCTGCACCTACATAATTCATCTGCAATGGTCAGTACTAATTACTCCACCTAACATTCATTGCACTCGGATGTTTTTTGCCAGTGATACCAAAAAAGAAAATTTCATCAAATGAAATGTGTATTATCTGAAAATATAAGTGAGGACAGACTGTCTTCATAGTATGTGCCAATTGCAAGAAGTAAATTTGTGACATTATACCTTTTTCACATTTCATGTGTCCTTCTGTCCATTCAGAGAGAATTTCGTTCACATAAACTTTAAACTGCTCAAAGGTTTTGAATGTTCGCACTAAGTGCATTGTAATTCCTGTTTTAGAGAAATATGTTTTATTACGCAAGCATGTATTGGTTTGTCATACATCAGGTTCCTTGTATATGTAAATGATGACTTTTTAGTGCCAAGATATCTTTGGTATATGAGGACAGTTTAAAATGACAAGGTGACCCGCACACATGGCCTTGTTTGAATACATTGAATTCATTCCTTCTTTGATAGGGATTTAGCCCTTCAAAACTGGGATTACCTGCAACAGAAACATTTGAGGTAGAGATCCTCAATTCCTTGATGTCTGGGGTCGAGTCAATATAAGCCTGGAGAACCACTTGGGGTTTCTCATACTGTCTAGACATGTTAGCATAAAGAAATTTCAAGGAACGCTTGTATTCCAACAGGGCCTGGGACTTTTTTTTTGTTTGTTTTTTTCTTTTTCCCCTTTTGTACCTGTACAGTCATGTTGTTCAACCACTGCAGTCATTGTTAATTCTTGTACAAGTTGTATCACTGGTTGTTGTACCATATCTTACATTTGTAATTATGAAACAATACACTGCCGTTTGTATAGAATTTACCTGTGTCCTGACTGATTAGTGTGTTATTTTCTATTAGTGAAAAGGGGCAGACATGATATAGTCATTGTTTGGCTTGAACTATTTTAAAATTAGGCGAAGCAGAAGCATGCGATGTCACAGATACTGTATTCTCCTATGAAATGTAAGTACCACCTCAAAAAATACTTGCCTCTCTGAGTACTACCATAGTGATCAACATTGGAATACAACGGCGTAGTAGGCCCAAGTGTGCATAAACAACGAGGCGGGTTTTATTCCTAAAAGACATGTTTAATAATGTTGTAATGCCCAGATCAGACTACAAAATTTTAGCCCTCATATTGGTCCGATTAGCTATCGCGGCCCGACATATTTTGTCGGCAACGACAAAACTTCTTGTAGTGTGATATAATCCACAACCAACGATTTGGCCCTGCGACGCCAAAATGAAAAGTCTGTTTGATTTTGATTTTGATTTTTTATATATCTTCAGTGTACTGTGACGTAACGACAACTCTCTGACAGCGCACCTTGACGTCGACCAATAGGATAGCAATTGCTCTTCGCCTCCCTTGCTCGCCGTTGTCAACAATTATTCCCGCACAAGAACCAATGTTGACTGAAGCGTTAGAGCATGATTGGACAGAACGCCGACATGTTTATGTTCAAACGCTTGCTAGGCTACATAAGCTTTTGTTGCCCATTTGTAAGCCGTGCCATATTAAAAGTATGTGAACATACCTCAAGCTCTTCTTGAATGGACAGCCCACTCACGAGCACCGGTGACGACACCGTGTTTTTCATCTTTTTGTTCTTTTTTCCAACACACGATAATACATTGGCGCGATCCATTGTTGTTTCGGCGCCATGGTAAAGTGTGTATCTGGTCGCGTTGACACGTTTTCTGGTCCCCCTTCCGCGCCGTGTTTGATTTGACAAGCTAAAGCCCAGTAATCGTAAGAGACATGATACAGTGGTATCGTAATACAACCCCAATTCCAATGAAGTTGGGACGTTGTGTTAAACATAAATAAAAACAGAATACAATGATTTGCAAATCATGTTTGACCTATATTTAATTGAATACACTACAAAGACGAGACATTTAATACTCAAACTGATAAACTTTGTTTTTAGCAAATAATCATTAACTTAGAATTTTATGGCTGCAACACATTCCAAAAAAGCTGGGACTGGGTCATGTTTACCACTGTGTTACATCACCTTTTAACAACATTCAATACATGTTTGGGAACCGAGGACACTAATTGTTGAAGCTTTGTAGGTGAAATTCTTTCCCATTCTTGCTTGATGTACAGCTTCAGCTGTTCAACAGTCTGGGGTCTCTTTGGTTGTGAATGACTGAGCAATTCAGGGAAGCTCTTTTTCTACCCAATCATGGCACCCACCTGTTCCCAATTAGCCTGTTCACCTGTGGGATGTTGCAAACAGGTGTTTGATGAGCATTCCTCAATGTTCTCAGTCTTTTTTGCCACCTGTCCCAGCTTTTTTGGAACGTGTTGCACCCATAAAATTACAAGTTAATGATTTTTGCTAAAAACAATCAATTTTATCAGTTTGAACATTAAATAGCTTGTCTTTGTAGTGTATTCAATTAAATATAGGTTTAACATGGTTTGCAAATTGTACTCTGTTTTTATTTATGTTTAACACAACGTCCCAACTTAATTGGAATTGGGGTTGTAAATGTCGTGTAGTGTGGCTAGTGGCTTACCGAGATACCAAGATGATGGCAGGAGGCTAACGTAGTACCATCATGAAAGACCACATTTGTCTTGTAGTCAGATCCGGGCATAAGCCATTGTAACATTATGTGCAGTTCATTTTGAATACTACGCTTAAATATGGGAAAATAAAACCATACCTCTAAAAGATTCAATGCAAATGTATCATACTTAAAGGTTAAATACAAATGAGCTGTAGTTAACAAATGTGCTGTGCTGGATTAAAACTAGATTAAGCCAGTGTAACATTATGCACAGTTTCAACTTTTATTTCAGTGATTCTTTTGCATCCCACTAGTAGTACTCGTTCCACAATTTGAGAATCAGTGCTCTAGTCTGTATAGGAGTGTTTGCCGAAGAGGAGTGTGACGTAATCGTGCGCATGAAATAGATTGGCAGAAACACCGAACGCTTCCTAATAGCTGCTGAGAAAAGCGCATCATCACCTAGTTTTCATGACCTTTTATATCAAGTTTGTGCCAGCTGATGCCAAGCAAAGAAATGCAGCAAAACTGTACAACAGTGGCATCCAGGTTTAGCATTAAATATGCAGTTACGGTCAAATAGGTCCCAAATCGTTGTATTGGATCAACAACCTTCAATATAGGCCTACTCAAAAGATTGAACGAAAGCCCACTAGTCTCTTCACGCATACAATTGTATATCATTCAGTTGTTGAGTGGAAAATGTTCAGACAGTGAAGTGTCTCGATACGTAAATGTACATTTGCATATTCGGTCAAAGCCTTGGGTCCATATCCCATTTGTAATTTGTATATGATCGTAGGCCTACTATAAAAGGTAAAATGATCACCAAAAGTAACGCAGGCCTCAAGTAGCTATTTTAAGAGTTAGATACAAGTTATTAGCTAATGTGAGAATCTTTCATCATTGCTTTTATGCCTTATAGGAAAAATATAGATTAAATAGGAACAACACATCTAATATTAATATTACATTGTGTCATATTCACTAAAGTGCCGAAAGCAAACACGGTCATTATCAGTAGGTTCTACTTGCTGCACCGAAGCTTTTGTTGAGTTTCAGGTTACTTATGTATGCATTAAAAGCTCTCATGATCATTTTTATCTAATCTGTCTACACAGCTGATAATGCAACACAACACAGTAATAAATTAAAGAAAATAAGTGTGAATAATCTGTTGACTGATGTTTGGCCATTAATTGAAGTCTTTTTGCCAAACAACACACCACGTGACCATTTGGTGATGACACGGTGAATACTAACGTACAGTGCTGTCAATGAGAAGAATTGGTTTATAATTCAAATAAATCTTTGTGGGGAAACAGGGCCAAATCCATTGTAGTTTATTGCTTTTTGGATCCAACACTGAGGGAATGAAAAGGTGTAAACATATGACATTTATGGATGTGAAACTAATACAGCACTACTGTACTAGTGCTCACCAATTCAGAATGACTGAGTTCCTGTGACTGCAGGATAACGACTAAATTTTAAAAAATGCTATTTATGATTGGTTCAAGGCCACACAACCGCAATCTGATTGGCCGTTGTGTCTACTTTCATCCTATTGCTAACAAGCTGTCATATTTGCCACTTCCTGGTCTGAGTGCTCCTGGTACGCATAGCTGCATCAAATATGGCCCTTCAACGAACATTTTCGTTAGTAACCTACATTATTGGGATGAGGTAATAGACATCTTGGACTAGAGCGTTGAGAGCAGGGGGTACTGCGGTAGTTGTAGCACGGTGCTGTACTACGCTCCGCTTGCTCTCCGAGTGCTAACTTGATAGCTAGTTAGCTGACAATTGTAAATATTAGCAAGCCAGGCCAGATTTCTTCCCGTGTATTAGAAAAATGGCCACCATGGAGAAACTAATGAAGGCCTTTGAGTCGCTTAAGTCATTCCAGCAGCAGCAGCAGGGACCACCGACCGCCGAGGAGATTGTTCAGAGACAGTAAGTGATATTAAAAAAAATATATACATATATATATATATATAGCCAACCTTGATGGCTAAGCAAGCTAACAACCAAGCTAGACAAGTAGCTTAGCTCATGCGCGAGCTATGGACATGGAAATTGCAGTCGCTCTAATTTACCGGTACACAATTCTGTTATGTTGCGTTTGTTGACAGATCTTACCCTGCTATGCACCCATGCAGTTGTGGAATTAATCTAATTTATTACACCTATTTTAGAGACGAGTAGAAATTTTGCTGTTACATTTGCTGCACACCATAAATTAAGTTTTTTTTTTTTAAATCTTAGTAGCAACTATCCCATTTGTTTGTTTGGGTAAGGAGTTGACTGAATGTGCTCACTATGGAGTTATTGGCTGTACAGTACCTTGCAAAAAGTATGTATACTCCTTGAACTTTTCCTAATTTTTGTCACGTTAAAACCAGGGATTTAAATCTATTTTATTGGGATTTCATGTGATAGACCAACACAGAATAACCTTTAGTCCACCACCAGTAAATAAAATCATGTGCAACCAATTGGCTTCTGGAAAAGTCACCTAAGGAAGCATTGTGTAATACAGTATAATGACTGTATAAATGCAGGTGTTCTGTGAAGACCTCAAATGTTTGTTAGAGAACATATGTGAACAAACCCGAAGCAAAAGGAACTGAAAAAGTTACTGGAGATGTTTAAGGCAAGATTTTGATATAAAACATATCCTAAGCATCATCTGAACGTGGCAAGAGTATTGCATAACTGCAAACCTACCAAGAAATATCTGTCGTCCTAAACTGACAGGCCCAACGAAGAGAGCGTTCGTTGCTCAGAGAAGCATCCGAGAGGCCCATGGTAACTCATTCCACAGTACAACCATTTGTTGTTCCCTCAACAAATTTGACCTTTTATGGAACAGTTGTAAGACATGACAAATTCCTCGTGTGTTTTTTGGACATACTTTGCAAATAAAGATGATTCTGATTCTGAGAAGAACGGTCCTGTTTATAGTTGGTCAAAAGCCATATTGAGGACCGCAAACGTGGTATAACGTATTCTGGACAGATGAGGGCAGAATTAAAGTTTTTGGCCTGCATGCAAGAGGCGATTTGTGGTGGAAAATGACTTGAGTTTTGACTGGGGTGGAGGTTCGCTATCCAGCAGTACAACGACTCGAAACATACAGCAGAGTTACAATGGAATGGTTTGGACGAAAGTATATTAAGAACCGAATAGCCCAGTCAAAGTCCAGACCTAAATCCCATTGAAAATCTGTGGCAGGACTTAAAAATTGATGATCACAGACACTCACCATCAAAAAGGTCTGAACTATTTCGCAAAGAATGGGCAAAAAAGTCTCTCTTGGTATGTTCAAATCTGGTAGAGACATTGCACAAGTTTTCCGGCTGTAGTTACAGTGAAAGGTACTTCTACAAAAGCATTTACTCAGGTGCCGCTTCACACTTTGGCATGGCATGCTTTTCAGAATGTTTTATCTGTTTATTTTTTACCATTGTTTATTTTTGAAAACCTTCCACTTTTTCCTTCCACTACACAATTTTGTGCCACTTTGTGTTTGTCTGTCACATTAAATCCAATTTCTTTAAAGTGTATGTACAGTGGGACAAAAAATGTAGTTGGTCATCCACCAGTTGTGCAAGTTCTCCCACTTAAAAAGATGAGAGATGCCTGTAATTTTCATCATAGGTATACCTCACCTATAAGAGTCTGATTTGTAAAGAATTTATTAGCACATTTTGGTGGAAAATAACGGGCTGTTCAGTCCCTGTACCACCGGAGTCAGAGTTTGGTCTGCATATCCGGCAGTAAGTCAGACTCGTTCCCGGTGAGGGTTGGACTCCGCCAAGGCTGCCCTTTGTCACTGATTCTGTTCATAACTTTTATGGACAGAATTTCAAGGAAATTCAAGGAAAAATAAATGGTAAATGGACTGCCCTTATTTGCTCCCAGTGGGCCTGGCAGTGCCTTGCATGGCAGCAGTTCCCCATTGCTTTATGAATGTGTGTGTAAATGTAAGGCTTTTTAAAGCGCTTTGGACAACTGTGATTGGTGTAGATAAAGCGCTATATAAGTGCAGTCCAGTTACCATTCAGTTACCATTTTGTTTTCATAAGATATCAAATAAACTACCTTTTTTAATCCATCTCAAGATTCAAATTAACCTTGCTGGCGTGCCTGCGTGGGTTTTCTCCGGGCACTCCGGTTTCCTCCCACATCCCAAAAACATGCATTAATTGGAGACTGTAAATTGCCCGTAGGTGTGAATGTGAATGGTTGTTTGTTTGTATGTGCCCTGCGATTGGCTGGCAACCAGTTCAGGGTGTACCCCGCCTCCTGCCCGATGACAGCTGGGATAGGCTCCAGCACGCCCGCGACCCTAGTGAGGAGAAGCGGCTCAGAAAATGGATGGATGGATGGTTGCATTCCTTAACCGAAGAGCATTGACGTCTGTATTCTTGGGAGGCTTTTATTTTGAAGGTGGCTTTCGCCGCGAGTTGGCGACTTATTACCGTAATGCCTAGTATGAACAAAATTAGGGGCGGCTGGCTTGACTGCTACTTTACGATTGGAGGCTGGCTTGACTGCAGTTTGTTTCTGCGGAAACTCAGCTTCGTCTTCTTGACTTGGCGAAGCTCGTTTTCCTGCTTCCTCCACTTGCGAACCATGGATTCGTTGATCTTGAATTCTCTCGCGGCTGCTCGATTCCCATGTTCCTCTGCGTAACTAATAGCTTTACGTGCTTTGTGAGCGCATCTCTTCGTAGGTGCCATTTTCGTTGGTCCTTAGCCAAACCGATGCACATACCGGAACTATATACCTACTGGGGGCATGTCTTTAGCGTCCTCTGTCTTGCGCACCCTTCCCCCTTTACGTCCGCATGCTGTCCTCAGTCACGTCCGCCTTCCTCTATATAAGAAGCGTGTCGCCAGGAAATGCTTCCAGTCAGTCAAGCGGAGCGCTCATTAAAGTCACACAACAACATTTACAGATTTTGGAACTCTGTGCACACACAAGGCGCGCCGCATTATAAAGCGCCCCGTCCATTTTGGAGAACATTTAAGACTTTTTAGTGTGCCTTATGGTCGTGAAAATACAGTATGTACAATTAATTGTTGCAACCTCGTAATCTGAGGCCATGGTCCTCAGTTGGAAATGGGTGGAGTGCCCTCTCTGGCCGGGTCAGGGAGGAGATCCTGACCCAAGTGAATGAGTTCAAGTATTTCGGGGTCTTGTTCACAAATGAGGGACGAGTGGAGTGAGAGATTGGCGCAGAGATGCGGACTCTGAATCAGGTCCGTCGTGGTGAAGAAGGAGCTAAGCCAAAAGGAAAAGCTCTCGATTTACCGGTCTTTCTCGTTCGTACCCTTACCTATGGTCACAAGATCGCGGATACTAGCGGCTGAAATGAGTTTCCTCCGCAGGGTGTCCGGGCTCTCCCTGAGAGAGAGGGTGAGAAGCTCGGTCATCCGGGAGGGGCTCAGAATCGAGTCGCTGCTCCTCTGCATTGAGAGGAGCCAGGTGAGGTGGCACGGGCAATTGGTTAGGATGCCTCCCTGGTGAGGTGTTCTGGGCACGTCCCACTGGTAGGAGGCCCTGGGGACGATCCAGGACACGCTGGAGAGACTACAACTCTCGGCTGGACTGGGAACGCCTCAAGATCCCCCCTGGTAGAGCTGGACGAAGTGGCTGGGGAGTGGGAAGTATGGGCTTCCCTGCTTAAGGTGCTGCCCCTGCGACCTGACCTCAGATAACTAGAGGAAAATGGATGGATGGATAATTGTTGTGATGTAAAATTAGAGATAGCATGACACGTATATGTTTGATGAGTTTACTGTATATTTTTTACCTGATTTTATAACATTCTTCCATTCTCCTGTCACAGGAAAAAGGAGCAGGCTACAACGAAGAAAGACAGAGTTACACACTGCTTAACAATATGTGAAAACATAGTGGCACAGTCTCTCAGGTAGGTCTCGCTATTGACGTGTAAAAAGTAAATAAATTGAATGCAGGGATTTGCAAATCCTTTTTAACCTATATTCAAGCGAATATCAACAAACAAGATAAAGTTCAAACTGATAAACAATTTTGTTGTTGTTTTTTTAGCAAATATTCACTCATTTTGAATTTGATGCCATAGTACAAGACTGTGAGTACTCGACGAGGGGTGGGCATCCTTTTTGGCTTAGGGGGCCACATTGACTTAAAATCTGATGGGTGGGCCAAGCCAGGACCAGATGCTTACATATAAAAAATAAACAAAAGAAACAAAAAAGGCATTGTAGTGTTAATACTTAGATTTACTTTTAATGGGAACAGTGTTGTTTTGTTGATCACCTTTTTTTTCCA
The DNA here is from genome assembly GCF_024500275.1 of Phycodurus eques. Classification (NCBI taxonomy): domain Eukaryota; kingdom Metazoa; phylum Chordata; class Actinopteri; order Syngnathiformes; family Syngnathidae; genus Phycodurus; species Phycodurus eques. Next base: position 11,522,572 of record NC_084530.1, read on the forward strand.
GTGGATCTAAGTCTGGTGTCTCGGCATTACAGGACAAGGTCAAATGAATGCAGTCATGATTTTGATATGATCTGGGCAATTCTGTACCAATCTTTGGCTGGCCGGATTGAAATGATCAACCGGCCGGATGTGGCCCACGGGCCGTAGTTTGCCCACCCCTGTACTAGACTGGTCTGCCAGCAGTCCAGATCTGTCTCCTATTGAAAATGTGTGCCACATTTATGAAGTGCAAAATATGAGAACAGAGGTCCCCAACTGTTGAGCAACTGAAGTTGTACATTAAGCAAAAATGTAAAAGAATTGCTCCTACAACGGTCCAACAATTAGTGTTTTCAGTTCCCAAACGCTTATTGAGTATTGTTAAAAAGGAAAGGTGATGATATAAATTATAGTGGGATTAGCGGCTCGTGCATTAATGAAGAAGGCAACTCGCCAGCTGCGAGAACTCATGTGAATTGCAGGACACATTGGCCATCGACACTTCAAACGTACGTCGCTGTAATAAATATGCACGCTTCAGTTTGGAGGCATCGGGTCTTGTCTTCCTCAATGTGCCGCTCCCCGCAGCTGGGAAAACCTGTGAGCATGACGGCTTAGCCAGCAGCAGCTGAACGGTGGATTGAAGCATTTTACGAAGTGGGCTAAATCTAAACCATTAACACTCTTCACAAATCATTCTCACTTTAACTTTTATCCGGAAGGCCTTTAGAGTTTTGACGCAGGCAATTTTGATTCACCAGCATGGTGAACGTGGGCAATATCCACTTCGCTACATCCTGTTTCAATTGGCCATTGGCGAGGTGGCTAACGGGCAGTGTGAATCCTGGCAATGATCAGGTGATGAAACATTTATATGGCTTCACCGTCATAACGGCCCTCTGAGGGAAACGGTACGAACAATGTGGCCCGTGACAAAAATTTGTTTACCTCTGTTGTAGTGTATTCAATTGAATATAGGTGGAAAAGCATTTGCAAATCATTATGTTTTTATTTGCGTTTTAACCAATTCCCTAACTTCATTGGAATTGGGGGAGTGTTTTATGTACAGTAGGTGTGCATACTTGTAGGAGTGATGCCAACTGAAGTGGCGTTGTGTGTTTGCATCTGTGTAAAGTAACATTTTCCTCACTCTTTTTCCGATTGGAGTAGAACTTCTCCAGAGTTCCAGAAATTGCTTGGCATCGCCATGGAAATGTTCCTGCTCTGCAGTGACGATAGTGAATCAGATGTCCGAATGGTAGCCGATGAGTGCCTGAACAAAATAATCAAAGTGAGAGAAAAAACAATTCTTCCCCATCCATACTAAAACACATTAAGTTAGTGGTATCAGTCAATTGTCATTTACATCCAACTACATCAGAAAATAAATATAAAACATGGCTCGAGACTGCAACCAAAATGGTTGCATAAGTGATCCTTTTTTTCGGTGTGCGCAAGTAAAAATGTCATGTGGTTGCACTTTTGCAAGTGCATGTTTTAAAGGGGACATATTTTGCCACACCAACTTTTTCTAGTATTTGGGATGCATTATTGGCTCTATGGTGATCATGTAAAATATGAATTAAAATCGTCCACGCATTCCTGCGTTCCAGACGTATCTTTGGCGAGAGGTCTGAAATAATGTCATTGGAATTTCTCAAACTTACTGACGTCACTAGCCACAACAGGGTAATCCTAATAATACTACTACAGTTATTTAAAAGGTGAATTTCATGTCCAGTTATTTTTTATTTACTTAAATGTGTTGTTGTTTAAACTAGAGTTCATACAGAAATTTTACAATAAAACGTTGCATTTGGCCTGAAGTTTTGGTGGGTGATTAGCATTCCAGTTTCATCATGTAGGACTAGTTTTGATCAGATAGGCATTTTGTTAACAGCTCATTATTGTTTAGCCATGAATTTCAAATACAAATTCTCCAATGTTTCTTGTGATGTTTTTTCTCTCTCTCTCTCTCTCTCTCTCTCTCTCTCTCTCTCTCTCTCTCTCTCTCTCTCTCTCTCTCTCTCTCTCTCTCTCTCTCTCTCTCACTCTCTCTCTCTCTATATATATATACATATATATATATATATATATATATATATATATATATATATATATACATACACACACACAAGGGTACGACCAGATCATGTGCTGTTGTGACCAGCTGAAAAATATCGCTCCATTCTGTGCAGTAATAACAGTACAAGCAATATTAACATGGGCAAAACATGGTACAGGAAGTCCTCGAGTTACGACACACTCGACCTACGACGTTTCGACTTTACGACGCAAGTGCCTCGTCCGCCATTTTGTCCCAGCACCATAGCGTTTCTGCTTAGCAAGTGTATAGTGCTTGTCTGTGTTTGTGCGGCGGGAGTATCTTTTCCTTTTTCGCCCTCCTTTTTTCACACTCTCAGCAGTAATGGTAAGTACAGCATCTTATTATTTTAATGTATTTTAGTTTCTTTATACGAAGTGTTAACCTTTCCTGCTACGGTCACCTGACCGTGGTCAGGAGACGCAGGGCTTAACTCCCTTCTCTCGTTGCACAGCGGAGCTGGGTGGCGGCAACAATAAAGGCACGAAGCACCGATTTGCTGCTTTAATGGCTTTATTAGCTCCTCTGCACGTTCAACGTCAACGGGTCCTCCGCTAATCGCTACTCTTCCCCGGTCGCCGTCGCTACACTTGCTACTGTACACACTCGCACCGGCGCGCACTCCTTCCTCCGTCGCAGTCCCGTCTCACTCACACATCGACGCACACGCCCACACACACTGAGCTTGCTGTCACAATAACGTGGGACAATACCCGTAACAGAAGTATTTCGCCGTAAATTTCGACTTTTAACGGTGAAATCCGACTTATGCGGAAAATCTTGTTACGTCGCCAGCGTAGGAACGGAACTCGTTCGTAAATCGAGGACTTCCTGTATATCGTACTTCAAGTTTTGTGAACGTATTATATTTGTCAAGGGGTTTAAAAAAATTGATGCAATTGTTTTACACATTTCGGAAAGTATAAAAAAATCTAGAATATGTCTGTCGTGATACATGAAATTCTAGTTTGAATTGTTTACCCTTTTGCAAGCTTCAACCTCAATTGCATTTTGTCTTCATGCTACATAATCTTGTGAGGTTTACAGTAGGCCCCTAATGTAACATGTCATTTTACACTGTGATGGATCCAGGAGTTTTGGGGACTGAAAAGAATGTGTTGCACATCCATAGGCACTGATGGACTCTAATCTGCCTCGACTGCAGCTGGAGCTGTATAAGGAAATTAAAAAGGTAATTTTCTTTTTACCATTTTAGCTAATACATTTTATTTGATAGATTTGTTGTCACAAACTTAAAATATTTGTAATGTAAGTTATTTTGTCTGATTGTTGTTGTGGTGGTGGTGATGATGGATGAACATAATGTGTCTTACTGTAGAATGGTGCCTCTCGGAGTTTGAGAGCAGCTTTGTGGAGGTTTGCTGAGCTTGCTCACCTCATAAGGCCTCAGAAATGCAGGTAGACACACTATTACGTAGGACAGTAATTAAAGAATTGACTCATAATAGGAGTTAGCCGTGAATTAGGCTAGAAGAAACGCTAACCTTTTAATGACTTCTAATTCATTTCCTTTTGAAATGCAGACCCTATTTGGTCAACCTTTTGCCGTGCCTCACCAGAATTACGAAGCGGCAGGAGGAGACTGTGCAAGAGACCCTGGCTTCAGCCATGCCTAAGATCATGGCAGCCTTGGGACACTTTGCTAATGATGGTGACATCAAGGTGTCTTCTCATAAGCCTGATGGTTGACTTTTAAGTATTTTTTTCCGTCTTTGGTGTTGTGTGTATTTGTTTGGTGTTCTTTCATTTTTTTTCTATGCTGCAGCTTTTCAAGCATACACAGGACTTTATATCTGATTGAACATAAATGATCATCTTTTCACTCGCAAATAAATGGTGTCATCTCAGGTCCTCTTGAAATCATTTGTTGCCAACCTGAAGTCCAGCTCCCCCACCATCAGACGGACAGCTGCCAGCTCTGCCGTTAGTGTGTGCCAACACTCAAGGCGCACCAGTTACTTTTACACATGGGTTCTTAATGTACTGCTGGGTAGGATGTGCAAGCATATGCTTTTCCTTACATACCTGTACAGTCAACAGTGTCTCTGGGCAAGTTTGAAAGTCCACATGCAATAACTTTGATTACCTACTGTTGGTCACCTTTAGGTTTGGTGGTTCCAGTCGATGAGGAACATCTCAGTCATCTCATCCTGGGGGTGCTTTTAACCCTGCGCTACCTGATGCCTCTACTGCAGCAGCAGGTCAACACCACAAGCCTCAAAGGAAGCTTTGGAGTAATGAAGAAAGAGGCTGATGTGCAGCCAACATCAGAGCAGCTGCTACAGGTAAAAAACAATATTATTATTTTTTTTATTTCTTCATAACTTCCCAAAGTAAGCACTTGTCACTTGCAAGCAGACCTGTCTCGCAAATAGCAACTTTACAAAGACAATAATGCTGTTTTAAATGACTGGCCTAAGACGGTATGAAAGATATTAGAAGTACAATCCATTACTTCCCTCACAGGGTGTACCACTACTGACCCATACAATACTTGAGTCCAATTTGT